>NC_088214.1:20997320-21159820 GCF_036934945.1 Oncorhynchus masou masou
AGGCTACTCAAGGTGTTCTCAGTTCTACTTCTGCTGGAGGGTTTAATCACAGCATAGTCACGAAGTGTGGAGATGCCTTCAATCGTGTAGGCAACACCTAGCACATTTACATAGAAAAAAACTAAAAACGTCCCTTGTCTGTCACGAATGTTGAATAAAATTATATTTTAACTTACTCTGCCGATTGTCTGTGGGGTTGGTCCTTCAGTTGGTCGAAATTTGAGACAAAATATCCACAGGAAAGTATTATTAAACCAACTTAAAAACATGGATCTATGCGTGTGGCAATCAAGATGTGTGTAACGTCTGCTTCCAGCTCACACTCTCAAACACGTAGATCCCTTGAATGCAGCTCATTTTCCAGATCCCAATCACCTGAATTCTGATCACCTGTATGCCATTTACACACACAATTTAGTTCAGTTCTTTGCACCCCCATCATTGTGAGGTATTGTTTGTTTTTATACACATTTCTATTTGGCGCGCTGGGTTCCCTCCCCTCAAACTCTTGCCTGATCTCCTGGACTATGTCATTAGCCTTCTCCCTTCCTGTACCGTTGCCTTTTTGGACACCTGTGTATGAACTTCTGCCTGCCCCTGGACCAAGCTACCTGCCTCCTCCTGTGGTCCTTTATAAATAAACACCTCCTGCGCTTGAAACCAGCTCTCTGTCTACCATCTTATTCATTACCGAAGGCACGTGCACAAGACGGAAGTACATGCACACGATGCATGCATACTTACAGGCTAACATGTTTTTGCGCATGTGATAGAAATGTTAACTTCAGTACAGGCACTATAAAAAGTCAGGTAAACAATTTTGTCCTGTGGCTATTTTTGTCTCATTTCGAGGAGCTGAAGGACCAAGAATGCATCCAATTGGTATTTACGACATCGCAACTGGTAATTTCCATCTTCTTCCTTGGTTATGAACTCAGCATAAGCATTGAGCTGTAAAAGAGGCTGTAAGGGGCATGCTTTTATACTTAGCTGTTCCACGCTAATTAGTCTCATCAGAAATAGTGACAAAAACAAAGGTTTCCATCCTTTCATATTTAAGCAATTGAATGTGTCATTATATTGAATTACTACAGTACAACTCCAAATAGTATATAAAGAGATTAAAACCAGATGCAAGTTAATCCACAATACATTCAATCAATCATCAACAGTTGTTAGTGTTTATATAGAAACCCAGCCTAAAACCCCACAGAGCAAGCAATGTAGAAGCATGGTGGCTATGAAAAACTCCCTAGAAAGGCAGGAACCTAGGAAGATATCCAGATCGTTCTTCAAGATGTTCAAATCTTCATAGACGCAGGGTCAAATAATAATCATGGTAGTCTGGGACAAGGTAGCACGACCAGTGAACAGTTTGGGGTTCCATAGCCACAGGCAGAAGAGCACAAACTGGATCAGCAGTATGACCAGGTGGACTGGGAACGGGACAACTAGGAGTTGTCAGGCCAGGTATTCCTGAAGCAAGACTGGAGAATTACACCAGATAGGCCAGACTGACCCTAGCCCCATGGCACATAGACTATTGTCCGGGGGTATCATCGGATGGGGCCACAGTGTCTCCTAACCCCTCCTGTCTCAGCCTCCAGTATTTATGCTGCAGTAGTTTGTGTCGGGGGCCTAGGGTCAGTTTGTTATCTGGAGTACCCTCTCCTATCTTATCCAGTGACCTGTGTGAATTTAAGTATGCTCTCTTTAATTCTCTCTTTCTCTCTCTCGGAGGACCTGAGCCCTAGGACCATGCCTCAGGACTACCTGGCATGATGACTCCTTGATGTCCCCAGTCCACCTGGCCGTGCTGCTGCTCCAGTTTCAACTGTTCTGCATGCGGCTATGGAATCCTGACCTGTTCACCGGACGTGCTACCTGTCCCAGACCTGCTGTTTTCAACTCTCTAGAGGCAGCAGGAGTGGTAGAGATACTCTTAATGATCGGCTATGAAAAGCCAACTGACATTTACTCCTGGGGTGCTGTCTTGCTGCACCCTCGACAACTACTGTGATTATTATTATTTGACCATGCTGGTCATTTATGAACATTTGAACATCTTGGCCATGTTCTGTTATAATCTCCACCCGGCACAGCCAGAAGAGGACTGGCCACCCCTCATAGCCTGGTTCCTCTCTAGGTTTCGGCCTTTCTAGGGAGTTTTTCCTAGCCACCGTGCTTCTACACCTGCATTGCTTGCTGTTTGGGGTTTTAGGCTGGGTTTCTGTACAGCACTTTGAGATGTCAGCTGATGTACGAAGGGCTATATAAATCAATTTGATTTGGATTTGACTATTGCAGAATAGATACTGGAGACAGACGGGGGGGGTTAGGGACACTGGCCCTGTCCAAAGTTATCCCCCAGACAGGGTCAACCAGGCAGGATATAACCTCACCTACTTTGCCAAAGAAAAGTCCCCCCACCACCAAAGGGATAAACAGACCACTAACTTACTTCCCTGAGACCAGGCAAAGTATAGCCCATGAAGATCTCCCCCACCGCTCAAGCAAAAGGGGGCACACTCAATCTACTCAAGCCGGGTATAGCGAAAAAAAGCAATAGGGTAAGACAGAGAATCCCAGTGGAGAGAGGGGAGCCTGGCAGGCAGAGACAGCAAGGGTGGTCCGTCACTCCAGTGCCTTACCGTTCATCTTCACACCCCTAAGTCAGACTACACTCAATCATAGGACTTACTGAAGACTTAAAAGTTGAGACTGAGTACGTCTCTCACATGGATCAGCAGACCATTCCATAAAAATGGGACTCTGTAGGAGAAAGCCCTGCCTCCAGCTGTTTGCTTAGAAATTCTAGGATCAATAAGGATAGCTGCATCTTGTGACCATAGAGACGTGTAGGTATGTACGGACCAAATCGGAGTGATAAATAGGAACTAGTCCATGTAATGCATTTTAGGTTAGCAGTAAAAACCTTGAAATCAACCTTAGCCTTAACAGGAAGCCAGAGGCCTGCACTGGAGTAACATGCTAAAATGTTGGGGTTCTAGTCAAGATTCTAGCAGCCGAATTTTGCACTAGCTGAAGTTTTAGTTAGTGCTTTATCCGGGTAGCCGAAGAGTAGCGCATTGCAGTAGTGTTACGAATCCCTTTTGGCCCGACAGTCTAGGGGGGATGGTAATGAGACCCGTAACATAACTCATGCAAATTATTATTGTGACAAAGGAAAAGTGTGAACGAAATAACCACGACAACAGAAATCTACCGTCAAACTCTAGGTTTATTTATAAACACACGGTAATGGGGGGAGCAGGAAAAGGGGCTGAGCTGGACCCAAGGAAAGAAACAATAAGTTTTCAAAAACACCCCTAAGCTAGACTAGCCTACTTTAACAACAGCTAACTAACCAAAAATACAGTGGGTGGTCCGCCCAGTTCTAACTAGTGTATTTAACAAAGTTCACCTACGGGTAGTGTATGCCCATGGGCGACTTGTCTTGGTTTCCCCCTTTTCCCACCAGCAATCAACACAAACACCATAACCAAAAACAATACTCACAGGTGATGACAAAGTGCTATGAGGTGCTTAAACAAAAGAGAGGTTAAGACACAAAGCGAGAGTGAACCACAGAGACCTACAGACATGACATTTACAGAGAGATTGAGCTGAGCTCTAGAACAAACAAATGATGGGGTTTTTAAACCATGGGGATGGAACTGTGATAGGTTAGGAAATATGAGGAGGTGTGTCTTCTGATTGATGATTGATTGGTGACTGATTGGGGAGTGATGATTTTCACCTGAGAGGGGAGAAGGAGAGAAAAGAAACACACACACAGGATACACACACACAGGATAACTGTATCCGTAACAAGTAGTCTAATCTTGAAGTGACAAACGCATGGATTAGTTTTTCTGCATAATTTTGTGATAAAACATTTCCGATTTTTTTGCAATGTTACGAAGATAGAAAAAAAGCTGCTCTTGAAATATTTTTTATATGTTTGTTAAAAGAGAGATCAGGGTCCAAAGTAACTGGCAACTTCATTAAATAGTACCTACAAAACACCAGTTTCAACGCCAACATTGAAGAGGCGACCCACGGGATGCTGGCCTTCCAGGCAGAGTTGCAAAGAAAAAGCCATATCTCAAACTGGCCAATAAAAATAAAAGATTAAGATGGGAAAAAGAACAGACACTGGACAGGGAGATGGCTTTTTCTTTGCCACTCTGCCTAGAAGGCCAGCATCCCAGAGTCGCCTCTTCACTGTTGATGTTGAGACTGGTGTTTTGCGGGTACTAATTAATGAAGCTGCCAGTAGAGGACTCGTGAGGCGTCTTTCTCAAACTAGACACTAATGTACTTGTCCTCTTACTCAGTTGTGCACCGGGGCCTCCCACTCGTCTTTCTATTCAGTTAGAGAAAGTTTGCGCTGTTTTGTGAAGGGAGTAGTACACAGCGTTATACGAGATCTTCAGTTTCTTGGCAATTTCTCACATGGAATAGCCTTCATTTCTCAGAACAAGAATAGAATGATGAGTTTCAGAAGAAAGTTCTTTTTTCTGGCTATTTTGAGCCTGTAATCGAACCCACAAATGCTCATGCTCCAAGTACTCAACTAGTCTAAAGAAGGCCAGTTTTATTTCTTCTTTAATCACCACAACAGTTTTCAGCTGTGCTAACATAATTGCAAAAGGGTTTTATAATGATCAATTAGCCTTTTAAAATGATAAACTTGGATTAGCTAACACAACATGCCATTGGAACACAGGAGTGATGGTTGCTGATAATGGGCCTATGTAGATATCCCATAAACAAATCTGCCGTTTCCAGCTACAATAGTCATTTACAACATTAACAATGTCTCCACTGTATTTTTGATCAATTTGATGTTATTTTAATGGACAAAAAAATATGCTTTTCTTTCAGAAACAAGAACATTTCTAAGTGACCTCAATTTTGAACAGTAGTGTACATACCTACTTCAAATACCTCATACCCCTGCACATTGATCTGGTACTGGTACTCCCAGTATATAGCTCCATATATAGTATTTTATTCCTCCTTGTTACTATTTTTTATTTTATTATGATTTTATAACTCTGCATGATTGGGAAGGGCTCGTAAGCAAGCATTTCACGGTCAAGTCGACACCCAATTTATTTGGCGCTTGTGACAAATATTATAATTTTAAAAATTAAACCCACCCCCTCCTCCCCCACACATCTGGGGGACAAAACTATTATTATTATGTGTTTTATTTATTAGTCTTAATATCTGTTTCTGTATTATTTTTGTTGTTGCAAGGAGATGTCTTGTTTTTGTCTTTCCTTGTCTTTCATCCTCCCAAAAAAATCAGTCGTAGGCAAGTAACACCATTGACAGCCATTACGAATAACCTTCACACCGTAGGGAAGTGGGAGCTAAAGTTTCATGGTCCCCCAGAATTCCCGTCACACCCCACCCAGCCCACTACCACTACCTCGATGTGGTGAACACAAGCAATCTAACAGACTAAGGAATGATATAAAAAGGAATTACAAAAATTAACAACCACAATAAGTACAACTCAACAAACAAAAACAAACAATAACTGGAATTGTCATATTACTGGCGATTTGGAGCACCTTTCCTTTGTATATGAATGTGTATATCAGTAAAAATGTTAGACCTCCCACTTTCTTTTGCAATCCATGATTTTAGTGTATAATAGTGTTGACAGTTATTTTGAAAGAATCCAACACTAGCATATTACTTTTCTGAGTTTTAAAAATGAAAACCTTTCCCAGCAGAATCAAGAGATATATCGTGTTGCGTCTGTCCCTTAAAAGTCACCCATTTTAAATGTTTGTGGAGGAATAACAAAAACGGGTAAAACAGGAAGTAACCCCACTTGTACATTTGCCCAAAAGGGACAATAAGTTAAAATATTTAACAAATCCTCCACTTCCACACAACAAAAATGTCACAAAGGCGATTTGTTGATGTCCTGTAGCTGTAACATATTTTTAGTTGCCAGAAATGTGTACAATATCTTCAACTGAAACATTTGGATTGTGGAGTCTGTTAATAAATCAAACCAAAAAGTTGTTTCCAAGGGATGGGGGAGTATTAAACTGTTCTTCCCAGTAAAAGTGGATTTTGAGTGGGATGGCAACCAATTGGTTGTTTTCCAAATGAATATGGTACATAATTATTTATTTTATCTCTAGTAACCATCTGTGAGATTTAATGTGAGGTCTACAAACAAACAGTTTCTCCTTTCTTTCCCTTAACTTTTTCTACTATTCTGTTGGAATTTCTGCCAGTAAGTGATTTGTGCATACTGTATTTTCCCATACCTTGTGCACAGTGTTTCAAACCAAATAAAATTCCCATTGCTATCAATGATATCAATATAATTTGATTTGAAGCCACTTTGTAATGACATCAAATGGCTGAAAGGCAAATGTAATACATTCAAATATTCTCTCCCAGTTTGCCAACAGTAGCAACACCTGTGCTTTTCGTCTCTTGGGTCATCAGAGCAACAGAGTCTCTGACATCACCATCAATCTACAGCTGTCTGCACCACAGAACTGACTACATTAGTTTTCCCCAAAACTAAAACTGGCCCATGAGGCACAATGACCCAGACCTGTAACTCATTTAGCAGAACCATACACCGCATCTGCAATACTACTGGCATGTTTTGCTTTACACTCAGATTGAAATTCTATAACAAACATTTGGCACAACCTTCACAACTAAAATCTCTTGTGTGCAAATGAAAAGCAACACTGTTCAACAAGCTAAGCTCAATTACCAACTGATCAAGAACAAGGGCGATGGTGGTGGACCATGTGGTCAAACATGGATTGACCTTGAGAGAGGCTGGACAGAGAGTGCAGCCCAATCTGAACCACTTCACCGACGCATCCATCATCCGGACATTCCTAAATGAGAATAGGTCCTATGTCTGTAGTACATACTGTACCTATATACTACTTTTACTAGTTGACAGCACAGTAAAGACTGTAGATTCCAATACATACTGTATGGGGAAACTGTTTCATGTATTATTGTTATGTATGAAATTGGGAGCTATACTACTTTGTCACATGTTTATCTTGTATACTGTATAACTGTAGTGTTTACTGTACTGTAAGCTATTTTGGTTTTATTGAACTGAAAGACAACCACAAAGTGGTGGTAGAACGTGTCTATTTTCAGACAAACAGGAGACAAATGGTAGTTGAAAATTCTGCCATAAAACTGCGGGAAATCAAAAAACAGATGATTGAAAACCCTGCCATCTTCCATAAAATCAGAGTGAGCTTATCAACCTTAAGAAACACCATCACAGGATGAAGCAAATCCCATTTGAAAGGAATTCCCAAAGAGTGAAGGATAAACGGTGCAAATATGTGCATGTAAGTAAGTAATGTACTAGTATTACACTCTTGAAACATGAGAGACTCATTGATGTTGCCAGTGAACTTTACTAAACAGCAATTACAGTATTTAGTAATTTCAGAGAATCATGGAGTTGGATGCAAGTCCCATCCCCCAGCAACTCATATTCATAAATGAGGCTGGATTCAATTTAGCAAAGATGAGGAGCAGAGGTAGGAACATAAGCGGTGAAAGCACCATCATTGAGGTACCTGGCCAGTGTGAGGGAAATATCACCACATGAGCAGCTATGAGCCACAATGGCGTCCTCCCTTGGACCATACAACACTGACCATCTCCTTCATTTCCTGAACACCTTACATGACAATATTTTTCAGCCAGAGCAGAGAGGGCCAGGTGAAACTTAGCAGCAAATGTATGTTCTAATTTAGGACAACGTGACTTTCCAATGGGCTGCTTAGGTCCTCAACTGGTTCCATGACCATCCCAGATTTACAATTCTCTATCACCCACCATATTTCCCATTTCTCAACCCCACTGAGGAGTTGTTTTCAGCATGGCGGTGGAAGGTGTATGATCGTAAACTCAATGAACGTATGGCCCTTCTCCAGGCAATAGAGGAGGCCTGTGGTGACATTTCAACAGAGTCCTGTCAGGGGTGGATGCGTCATGCCAGAAGATATTTCCCCCACTGTCTGGCAAAGGAGAATATCGCCTGTGATATTGATGAAAAGCTTTGGTCAGACCAATACAACAGACATGCATGCTTCTCCTTTTTCTTTCTTTCTTTCTTGACTTATGATTTTAATTTGACTGTATTTTGACAGATTCTTTATCTATTCTGTACAATTGATCTAACATACAGTACAGTAGTACAAATAAGACTATCTTCCTTTGCATTTGCAAAAAATATATGTGCTGTATGTTTGCATTTTTACTATATTTGTGCTTACAGTATGCTGTTTGACTATGTACCAAAAGTCATGTTGTAATATAAAAAAATACATGTGTTCCTTTCTTGTTTAAGTACACACAAAACATTGCGGTGTTAAATTCTGCAAGATGTCTGTGGGGTTTGGGGAAATTGGCTGACTGTTTAAAGTTTTGAGTACCTGAGATGTAGTTTCAGCAAATGTGTATAAACTGGGAAAAACTGTAATTAGCATAGCCTTGTCTTGTTGATTGAAATGAATGATTGTAAATTGGTCTAGAACTCAGTCTATGACTGCGAACTACAAATAAATGCTATTATGACGACTACTTTCCTGACATAAGCCTTGTAGAAGCCCCTCTAGTTATTTGTTGTCATTTTTAACTGTACATAAACCATCCCGAATTGAATATTCAGATGACCAAAAGTAGGACTAGGAGTATGGTAGGTGAAATTGGTTTCATTGGTGTGTAATTGTTCTATTTTGCTGTATCTATAGTGCATATACTGTATGTGGATTATGTGTAAATCCTTTTCTTATCTATTCTGTCTCTATATTCTGCTTGTTGTGGTCAGCACCATTTCACCAGGTCGTATTCCTGGTACATGTGTAGGCAACTTCATGGTGAATTAAGTTGATTCTGAAAGCAAATACTTTATTACTTGAAGGGTTGATTGCAATTATACTGAAATGAAAATCATCAAATCAAATTTGATTTGTCACATGCTTCGTAAACAAGTGTCGACTAACAGTGAAATGCTAACTTGTGGGCCCTTCCCAACAATGCAGAGAAAAAAACAGATTAAAAAATATATATAAAGTGGGGAGAACAATTTTGCAGGTTTTCCTACATACAAAGCATGTAGAGGTCTGTAATTTTTTTTATCATAGGTACACTTCAAACTGTGAGACGGAATCTAAAACAAAAATCCAGAAAATCACATTGTATGCTTTGTAAGTAATTCATTAGCATTTTATTGCATGACAGCAGTATTTGATACATCAGAAAAGCACAGAAACCTTTGTTTGCAATTACAGAGATCATACGTTTCCTGTAGTTCTTGACCAGGTTTGCACACACTGCAGCAGGGATTTTGGCCCACTCCTCCACACAGATCCTTCAGGTTTCGGGGCTGTCGCTGGGCAATACGGACTTTTAGCTCCCTCCAAAGATTTTCTATTGGGTTCAGGTCCGGAGACTGGCTAGGCCACTCCTGGACCTTGAGATGCTTCTTACGGAGCCACTCCTTAGTTGCCCTGGCTGTGTGTTTCGGGTCGTTGTCATGCTAGAAGACCCAGCCTCGACTCATCTTCAATGCTCTTACTGAGGGAAGGAGGTTGTTGGCCAAGATCTCGCGATACATGGCTCCATCCATCCTCCCCTCAATACGGTGCAGTCGTCCTGTCCCCTTTGCAGAAAAGCATCCCCAAAGAATGATGTTTCCATCTCCATGCTTCACGGTTGGGTTGGTGTTCTTGGGGTTGTACTCATCCTTCTTCCTCCAAACACGGTGAGTGGAGTTTAGACCAAAAAGCTATGTTATTGTCTCATCAGACCACATGACCTTCTCCCATTCCTCCTCTGGATCATCCAGATGGTCATTGGCAAACTTCAGACGGGCCTGGACATGCGCTGGCTTGAGCAGGGGGACCTTGCGTGCGCTGCAGGATTTTAATCCACGACGGCGTAGTGTGTTACTAATGGTTTTCTTTGAGACTGTGGTCCCAGCTCTCTTCAGGTCTTTGACCAGATCCTGCCGTGTAGTTCTGGGCTGATCCCTCACCTTCCTCATGATCATTGATGCCCCACAAGGTGAGATCTTGCATGGAGCCTCAGACCGAGGGTGATTGACCATCATCTTGAACTTCTTCCATTTTCTAATAATTGCGGCAACTTGCCTTCTCACCAAGCTGCTTGCCTATTGTCCTGTAGCCCAACCCAGCCTTGTGCAGGTCTACAATTTATCCCTGATATCCTTACACAGCTCTCTGATCTTGGCCATTGTGGAAAGTCTGTTTGATTGAGTGTGTGGACAGGTGTCTTTTATACAGGTAACGAGTTCAAAAAGGTGCAGTTAATACAGGTAATGAGTGGAGAACAGGGGGGCTTCTTAAAGAAAAACTAACAGTACTGTGAGAGCCGTAATTCTTACTGGTTGGTAGGTGATCAAATACTTATGTTATGCAATAAAATACAAATGATTTACTTAAAATTCATACAATGTGATTTTCTGGATTTTTGTTTTAGACTCCGTCTCTCACAGTTGAAGTGTACCTATGACAAAAATGACAGACCTCTACATGCTTTGTAAATAGGAAACCCTGCAAAATCGGCAGTGTATCAAATACTTGTTCTCCCCACTGTATGTACAGTTGAAGTCAGAAGTTTACATACATTTAGGTTGGAGTCATTAAAACTTGTTTTTCAACCATTCCACAAATTTCTTGTTAACAAATTATAGTTTTGGGAAGTCGGTTAGGACATCTACTTTGTGCATGACACAAGTAATTTTTCCAACAATTGTTGTATCACAATTCCAGTGGGACAGAAGTTTGCATACACTAAGTTGACTGTGCCTTTAAACACCTTGGAAAATTCCAGAAAATTATGTCATGGCGTTAGAAGCTTCTGATAGGGTAATTGACATAATTTGAGTCAATTGGAGGTGTACCTGTGGATGTATTTCAAGGCCTACTTTCAAACTCAGTGCCTCTTTGCTTGACATCATGGGAAAATCAAAAGAAATCAGCCAAGACCTCAGAAAATACCACAAGTCTGGTTTATCTCTGGGAGAAATGTCCAAATGCTTTAAGGTACCATGTTCATCTGTACAAACAATCGTACGCAAGTATAAACACCATGGGACCACGCAGCCATCATACCGCTCAGGAAGGAGACGCATTCTGTCTCCTAGAGATGAATGTACTTTGGTGCGAAAAGTGCAAATCAATCCCAGAACAACAGCAAAGGACCTCAAATCAAATCAAATCAAATTTTATTTGTCACATACACATGGTTAGCAGATGTTAATGCGAGTGTAGCGAAATGCTTGTGCTTCTAGTTCCGACAATGCAGTAATAACCAACAAGTAATCTAACTAACACAGTGTAAGGGGATAAAGAATATGTCCATAAGGATATATGAATGAGTGATGGTACAGAGCAGCATAGGCAAGATACAGTAGATGGTATTGAGTACAGTATATACATATGAGATGAGTATGTAAACAAAGTGGCATAGTTAAAGTGGCTAGTGATACATGTATTACATAAGGATGCAGTCGATGATATAGAGTACATACGTATGCATATGAGATGAATAATGTAGGGTAAGTAACATTATATAAGGTAGCATTGTTTAAAGTGGCTAGTGATATATTTACATCATTTCCCATCAATTCCCATGATTAATGTGGCTGGAGTTGAGTCAGTGTCAGTGTGTTGGCAGCAGCCACTCAATGTTAGTGGTGGCTGTTTAACAGTCTGATGGCCTTGAGATAGAAGCTGTTTTTCAGTCTCTCGGTTCCAGCTTTGATGCACCTGTACTGACCTCGCCTTCTGGATGATAGCGGGGTGAACAGGCAGTGGCTCAGGTGGTTGATGTCCTTGATGATCTTTATGGCCTTCCTGTAACATCGGGTGGTGTAGGTGTCCTGGAGGGCAGGTAGTTTGCCCCCGGTGATGCGTTGTGCAGACCTCACTACCCTCTGGAGAGCCTTACGGTTGAGGGTGGAGCAGTTGCCGTACCAGGCGGTGATACAGCCCGCCAGGATGCTCTCGATTGTGCATCTGTAGAAGTTTGTGAGTGCTTTTGGTGACAAGACGAATTTCTTCAGCCTCCTGAGGTTGAAGAGGCGCTGCTGCGCCTTCTTCACGATGCTGTCTGTGTGAGTGGACCAATTCAGTTTGTCTGTGATGTGTATGCCGAGGAACTTAAAACTTGCTACTCTCTCCACTACTGTTCCATCGATGTGGATAGGGGTGTTCCCTCTGCTGTTTCCTGAAGTCCACAATCATCTCCTTAGTTTTGTTGACATTGAGTGTGAGGTTATTTTCCTGACACCACACTCCGAGGGCCCTCACCTCCTCCCTGTAGGCCGTCTCGTCGTTGTTGGTAATCAAGCCTACCACTGTTGTGTCGTCCGCAAACTTGATGATTGAGTTGGAGGCGTGCGTGGCCACGCAGTCGTGGGTGAACAGGGAGTAAGTACAGGAGAGGGCTCAGAACGCACCCTTGTGGGGCCCCAGTGTTGAGGATCAGCGGGGAGGAGATGTTGTTACCTACCCTCACCACCTGGGGGCGGCCCGTCAGGAAGTCCAGTACCCAGTTGCACAGCATTGAACAGCATTCTCACATAGGTATTCCTCTTGTCCAGATGGGTTAGGGCAGTGTGCAGTGTGGTTGAGATTGCATCGTCTGTGGACCTATTTGGGCGGTAAGCAAATTGGAGTGGGTCTAGGGTGTCAGGTAGGGTGGAGGTGATATGGTCCTAGACTAGTCTCTCAAAGCACTTCATGATGACGGAAGTGAGTGCTACGGGGCGGTAGTCGTTTAGCTCAGTTACCTTAGCTTTCTTGGGAACAGGAACAATGGTGGCCCTCTTGAAGCATGTGGGAACAGCAGACTGGTATAGGGATTGATTGAATATGTCCGTAAACACACCAGCCAGCTGGTCTGCGCATGCTCTGAGGGCGCGGCTGGGGATGCCGTCTGGGCCTGCAGCCTTGCGAGGGTTAACACGTTTAAATGTTTTACTCACCTCGGCTGCAGTGAAGGAGAGACCGCATGTTTCCGTTGCAGGCCGTGTCAGTGGCACTGTATTGTCCTCAAAGCGGGCAAAAAAGTTATTTAGTCTGCCTGGGAGCAAGACATCCTGGTCCGTGACTGGGCTGGATTTCTTCCTGTAGTCCGTGATTGACTGTAGACCCTGCCACATGCCTCTTGTGTCTGAACCGTTGAATTGAGATTCTACTTTGTCTCTGTACTGACGCTTAGCTTGTTTGATAGCCTTACGGAGGGAATAGCTGCACTGTTTGTATTCAGTCATGTTACCAGACACCTTGCCCTGATTAAAAGCAGTGGTTTGCGCTTTCAGTTTCACGCGAATGCTGCCATCAATCCACGGTTTCTGGTTAGGGAATGTTTTAATCGTTGCTATGGGAACGACATCTTCAACGCACGTTCTAATGAACTCGCACACCGAATCAGCGTATTCATCAATGTTGTTATCTGACGCAATACGAAACATGTCCCAGTCCACGTGATGGAAGCAGTCTTGGAGTGTGGAGTCAGCTTGGTCGGACCAGCGTTGGACAGACCTCAGCGTGGGAGCTTCTTGTTTTAGTTTTTGTCTGTAGGCAGGTATCAGCAAAATGGAGTCGTGGTCAGCTTTTCCGAAAGGGGGGGCGGGGCAGGGCCTTATATGCGTCGCGGAAGTTAGAGTAACAGTGATTCAAGGTTTTTCCACCCCTGGTTGCGACCTTGTGAAGATGCTGGAAGAAATAGGTACAAAAGTATCTATATCCACAGTAAAACGAGTCCTATATCGACATAACCTGAAAGGCTGCTCAGCAAGGAAGAAGCCACTGCTCCAAAACCGCCATAAAAAGCCAGACTACGGTTTGCAACTGCACATGGGGACAAAGAGCATACTTTTTGGAGAAATGTCCTCTGGTCTGATGAAACAGAAATAGAACTGTTTGGCCATAATGACCATCGTTATGTTTGGAGGAAAAAGTGGGAGACTTGCAATCCGAAGAACACCATCCCAACCGTGAAGCACGGGGGTAGCAGCATCATGTTGTGCGGGTGCCTTGCTGCAGGAGGGACTGGTGCACTTCACAAAATAAATGGAATCATAAGGAGGAAAATTATGTGGATATATTGAAGCAACATCACAGACATCAGTCAGGAAGTTAAAGCTTGGCTGCAAATGGGTCTTCCAAATGGACAATGACCCCAAGCATACTTCCAAAGTTGTGGCAAAATGGCTTAAGGACAACAAAGTCAAGGTATTGGAGTGGCCATCAAAAAGCCCTGACCTCAATCCCATATAAAATTTGTGGGCAGAACTGAAAAAGAGTGTGCGAGCAAGGAGACCTACTTACCTGACTCGGTTACACCAGCTCTGTCAGGAGGAATGGGCCAAAATTCACCCAATTTATTGTGGGAAGCTTGTGGATGGCTAACTGAAATGTTTGACACAAGATAAACAATTCAAAGGCTACCAAACACTAATTGAGTATATGTAAACTTCTGACCCACTGGGAATGTGATGAAAGAAATAAAAGCAGAAATAAATCATTTTCTATTATTATTCTGACATTTCACATTCTTAAAATAACTTGGTGATCCTAACTGACCTAAGACAGGACAGTTTTACTAGGATTAAATGTCAGGAATTGTGGAAAACTGAGTTTAAATGTATTTGGCTAAGGTGTATGTAAACTTCTGACTTCAACTGTAAATAACACAAGGAATAAATACATAATGAGTAACGATAAGTTCGCTATATACACAGGGTACCAGTCCCGAGTCAATGTGCAGGGGTACAAGGTAATAGAGGAAGATACGTACAGTATATATAGGTAGGGGTAAAGTGACTAGGCAGCAGGACATATAATAAACAGCAGCAGTGTATGTGATGAGTCAAAAGTATCAATGCAGCTAGTCCGGGTAGCTATTTGGGTAACTATATAGCAGTCCGGGTAACTATATAGCAGTTTTTTGGCTTGGATGTAGAAGCTGTTCAGGGTCCTGCTGGTTCCAGACTTGGTACCCCGGCACCACTTGCCATGCAGTAGCAGAGAGAACAGTCTATGACTTGGGTGACTGGAGTCTTTGACAATTTTTTGAGCCTCTGACACCACCTGGTATAGAGGTCCTGGATGGCAGGGAGCTTGCTTCGCCCCAGTGATGTACTAGGCTATACGCACTTGCGGTCAGTTGCCATACCAAGAGGTGATGCGGACAGTCAAGATTCTCTCAATGGTGAAGCTGTAGAACTTTTTCAGAATCTGAGGGCCCAAATCAAATATTTTCTGCCTCCTGAGGGGGAAGAGATGTTGTTGTGCCTTCTTCACAACTGTGTTGGTGTGTGTGGACCATGTTAATTCCTTAATGATGTGGACACCAAAGACCTTGAAGCTCTCAACCCACTCCACTACAGCCCTGTCAATGTGGATGGGGGTGTGCTCACCCCTCCGTTTCCTGTAGTCCACGATCAGCTCCTTTGTTTTGCTGATGTTGAGGTTGTTGTCCTGGCACCACATTACCAGGTCATTGACCTCCTCTCTATAAGCCGTCTCATCGTTGTCGGTGATCAACCATACCACCATTGTGTTGTCAGCGAACTTAATGGTGATGGAGTCGTGGGCGGACACACAGTCTTGTGTAAACAGGGAGTACAGGAGGGGACTAAGCACGCACCTGAGGGGCCCCGTGTTGAGGGTCAGCATGGCCTGGAGGCGGCCCGCCAGGAAGTCCGTCAGAGTGCTACGGGGCGACAGTCATTTAGACAGTTTCTCCAGGAAAGACTGTGAACCCGAATCCAGTGACATGCCTGCCATATTTAAAGATGACTATATTGAAATTCTGTAGTTTTTTATGCATGCTAATGCTGCATGGATGTCTGCTTTCAAGTATAATGTGTAGGCAGGCAGGTAGCCTAGCAGTTAAAGTGTTGGGCCAGTAACCAAAAGGTCGCCAGTTTGAATCCCTGAGCCGAAAAGGTGAAAAAAAATATGTTGATGTGCCCTTGAGCAAGGCACATAACCCTAATTGCTCCTGTAAGTCGCTCTGGATAAGAGCATCTGCTAAAATTACATAAAATTGAAAATATGTATTGGAGGTGGAGAGTTAGCAATCTCTACATACAATGCCATATGTGTTTGTCGTTGGATTATCAAATTGGTGGGGTAGATAATTAATTAAAGGTCCCCAGTTTATGTGGAGCCTCTCTCGACCACACCCCTTCACATGTTGCAGCAAAACACAGCCATGACTTTTTATTCTCCCAGAATGCACCTTGCTGTGCAGTGACGACGAAGACAACAACAAAACACAGCTGCAGAGTAGGGTGTTAGCTTGCTAGCTAACGTTACTTGAAATAAACCTTAAGTCTTGTCACATAACCCTGGGCAAAAAAAGATACCCGTAACAAACCATGCAAATGTGTAGTTACATAGCAATATGAATCGAACGTAAAAACTAAGATTGAGTCAGACTAGCTAGTCATTCCACACAGCTAGCTATATTGTCGGCTAGCTTTCTAAATCCAGCTAGCTTGTAACGTCAGCTAACTCGATGTCGTTAAAGCTAAACCAAGCTCGCCAGCTAAGTTAGCGTGCTACCGGTAGCTTGCCAAGGCGGAGGAGGAGATGGGATTAAACAAAAAAGGTAAGAGTTTGTCTTATTGTTAGGCACATGTCAGTCATGTAACATTTATATACATATGAGAGGGCACTTTGCGGACCCATTCACTGTCATGGTTGTAAACTTGCAGAAATATAACGCTAGTTAGTTAGCCAACGTTAGCTAAACTAGCTAACAGTAGGTAGTGGTTAGGCAACGTCTGCCAACGCTAAGTTCCTGAGAAGCATCAGAGGAAAGGGATTTAAGACATTTATTAGTTAGTTCATTAACCAAATAGCTATATCGATATAAACTTGTCTTTAGTTCGTACTTTTCTTTGCCTTTTATTTTGTCCAACCTTGACTTCAAGATAGCTGGCTAGCGTTAGCTACTAACGTTAATGGTCTATTACGCAGGCATAGCGAGTTAACGTTAAAGCTTGCTAGCCACCGTGCTAGTGTCAAGGCTTCGTATTTGATCGGCGGAGAGCCATACGGGCATGTTTCACATGTAGACAAATAATTGAGTTATCCCCGATGGTGCGTGCCATGTTAGCTAGTTTGCTAACGTACACAGTGTGTTCGCTAGCTCGGGGCGTATTTCAAATGTTTTTACGTGTCTGTTGTGTTTGGCTGATCAAACCTCTAATTTAGTTGGCAGCTAGCCATATTGCTTGTTGTTTCTAGACCAGTTTCAATGTGAGACAGGCGTCCTCAGTCTTGTTTACAATGTAGTTCGCCGACGTTAGCTTTTGCTTGCGAGCTAGTTGCCACCATGACTCAGCCTGTAGCTAACCCCCCTGACTGCCTAGTTAGTGAGTGTCTAATTGTACATTTCGCCTGATAATAATTTTGCTGGACAATGAACGTTTGCTCAACTAGGAAAGTAAGCAGCGTCTATTCATTTTGGAACTAGCCAAATGCTGTCAAATTGAAATAAACATTATTTAGTTGAGTTCAAGCAACTACTGAATTAGGTTAGAAGCTCCACATGTGTGGCTGCTTTTTAGTTCTCTTCTCAATAAGGCCCAAGGGTGTGTGGTATATGGACAATATACCAGGCTAAGGGCTGTTCTTAAACACGAAACAACGCGGAGTGCCTGGACACAGCCCTGAGCGATGGTATATTGACCATATATCACAAACCCCTGAGGTGCCTTATTGCTATTATAAACTGGTTACCAACGGAATTAGACCAGTAAATATAAATATTTTGTCATACCACAACTGTCAGCCAATCATTCAGATCTCGAACCATCCAGTTTGTAATGATCTTTTTGGGATTAGTTTTCTTACCTGTACAGGACCACTGTCTTTCAAAGAAAATTACCTAGAGATTGTGGTTTATGTGTCAATAAATCTCTGCGGTAGCTTCCAGTAGTATGAATAGTAAACAGTATAGAAAATCACAACCAATAGTAAATACCTAGCTATTAATACCTCTTTTTATCTTCACAGGATGGTGTTGAATGACTAAATGATCAAGATAAAAGAGTGTGAAGATCGCTGGAGGATTCAACATGAAGTTGTATGTATTCCAGGTCAACAATGGAAGCACTCTGACATTTGACACAGAACTTGCTGTCCAAACGTAAGACCCATTTATTTAATCTTTCAGATGATCCTTATCCATTTTCTACTATAGTCTCTATGGAAAATGTAATTTGTGCGGAAATTAAAACATTCTCTGAACCTGTCTTCTTGCAGAGTGTTGGACCTCAAACATGCCATCCAGGTCAAGTACAAGATTGCAACCCAGCATCAAGTCCTGGTTGTGAATGGAGGGGAGTGTATGGTTGCAGAGAGGCGTGTCTGCAGCTACAGTGCTGGCACGGTAAATTTGCATCATTTGGAATTATTGTGTGTTTTTGGAGGTGATTGTGTGTTTTTGGTGTGGATTGTGTTGCAGAAAGGAGATGGTTTTGACTTGATTGATGGCAGTTTTCTGTGAAAGATGGGGGGAAAAAGGACCTCATAATTCCAGATGTGCAAAGTTGAGACATTGATTTTGTTTCCCAGGACACCAACCCCATATTCCTGTTCAACAAAGAGATGATTTTGTGTGACCGGGCTCCGACTATCCCGAAAACCACCTTCTCTATTGAGAACGAGATGGAGCTCAAGGTGGAGGAGTCACTAATGATGCCAGCAGTCTTTCACACCGTCGCCTCGCGAACACAACTTGCTGTGGTAAATGTTTTGTTGCTTTCTGGTCTAGTTACTACTTTCTCAAAATAAGCCATCAATGTCGCTCTACCTTGTTTTACCATACTCAATATTAAAATAAGGGTATTTTATTTTTTATTCAACCTATATTTAACTAGGAAAGTCAGTTCAGAACAAATTCTGATTTACAATGACGGCCTACCAAAAGGCCTCCTGCTGGGACGGGAGCTGGGATTAAAAATAAATATATATTTAGGACAAAACCCACATGACAAGAGAGACAACACAATGCTACATAAAGAGAGACCTAAGACAACAACACAACATGGTAGCAGCACAAAACATGGTACAAACATTACAACAATACATCACGTGAAGCAGCCACAACTGTCAGTAAGCGTGTCCATGATTGAGTCTTTGAATGAAGAGATTGAGATAAAACAGTCCAGTTTGAGAGTGTGTTTGCAGCTCGTTCTAGTCGCTAACGGCAGCGAACTGAATAGAGGAGCGATTATGGATGGGTGTGCTTTGGGGAGCTTTAACGGAATGTGACTGGGAGAACGGGTCTTGTATGTGGAGGATGAGGGCTGCAGTAGGTATCTCAGATAGGGGGGAGTGAGGCCTAAGAGGGTTTTGTAAATAAGCATCAACCGGTGGTTCTTGCGACGGGCATACAGAAATTACCCGTTTACAGAGGAGTATAGAATGCAGTGATGTGTTCTTTAAGGAGCATTGGCGGTGTCAGAGGAAGGCCATAAAAATTGTCAAAGACCCCAGCCACCCCAGTCATAGACTGTTCTCTCTACTACCGCATGGCAAGCGGTACCGGAGTGCCAAGTCTAGGACAAAAAGGCTTCTCAACAGTTTTTACCACCTAGCCATAAGACTCCTGAACAGGAAATCAATCAAATGGCTACCCGGACTATTTGCATCGTGTCCTCCCCCCAACCCCTCTTTTTACTCTGCTGCTACTCTCTGTTTATCATATATGCATAGTCACTTTAACTATACATTCATGTACATACTACCTCAATTGGGCCGACCAACCAGTGCTCCCACGCATTGGTTAACCTGGCTATCTGCATTGTGTCCCACCCACCACCTGCCAATCACCTCTTTTACACTGCTGCTACTCTCTGTTCATCATATATGCATAGTCACTTTAACCATATCTACATGTACATACTACCTCGATCAGCCTGACTAACCTGTGTCTGTATGTAGCCTTGCTACCTTTATAGCCTCACTACTGTATATAGCCTGTCTTTTACTGTTGTTTTATTTCTTTACCTACCTGTTGTTCACCTAATACATTTGTTCCACTATTGGTTAGAGCCTGTAAGTAAGCACGTGACAAATACACTTTGATTTGGTGGCAAATCTGATGGCTGTATGGTGAAGAACATGTAGCCGCTCTCGGCCTGCGATCTGTAAATTATGTCTCCGTAATCTAGCATGGGTAGGATGGTCATCTGAATCATGGTTCGTTTGGCAGCTGGGGTGAAAGAGGAGCGATTACAACAGAGGAAACCAAGTCTAGATTTAACTTTTGCCTGCAGCTTTGAAATGTGCTGAGAGAAGGGCAGTGTAGCTAATCAAGTGTATGATTGTTTTGGCATTTTTAGTGTGATCAAACTTCTGACTACCTTTTTTATTATGCTTCTCTAGGAAATGTTTGAAGTTGCCAAGAAACTTTGTTCTTTCTGCGAACGCCTGGTTCATGATGAACACCTCCAACACCAAGGCTGGGCTGCCATCATGGCCAACCTGGATGACTGCACGCTGTCCTATCAGAAGCTACTGTGGAAATTTGACACGGCATACATGAATTATCAACAAGACTTTGAGGATATCAAATTGAAACTGACAAAGTAAGTGACTCCCTGCATACATTTGAAGTTCAATGCAATTGGAAAGGGGGTGGGGGCTGAATAATGCAATTTGGATGTGTTGGCCTGCTGTGATACTTCAGTGAATAGGTTCAATTTCAATTAATTATTCAGGTTAAATGAATGTATCTCACAGATAAAGGGCTGTATCAGGTTATAGTTCTCTGTGTGTGGCATACCACATCAACTAATTATGTTCATTACGCTCTCGGCCTGCATCTCTCGCTCGCGCTCTCGGCCTGTCTCTCTCGCTCGCGCTCTCGGCCTGTCTCTCTCGCTCGCGCTCTCGGCCTGTCTCTCTCGCTCGCGCTCTCGGCCTGTCTCTCTCGCTCGCGCTCTCGGCCTGTCTCTCTCGCTCGCGCTCTCGGCCTGTCTCTCTCGCTCGCGCTCGGCCTGTCTCTCTCGCTCGCGCTCTCGGCCTGTCTCTCTCGCTCGCGCTCTCGGCCTGTCTCTCTCGCTCGCGCTCTCGGCCTGCATCTCTCGCTCGCGCTCTCGGCCTGTCTCTCGCTCGCGCTCTCGGCCTGTCTCTCTCGCTCGCGCTCTCGGCCTGTCTCTCTCGCTCGCGCTCTCGGCCTGTCTCTCTCGCTCGCGCTCTCGGCCTGTCTCTCTCGCTCGCGCTCTCGGCCTGTCTCTCTCGCTCGCGCTCTCGGCCTGTCTCTCTCGCTCGCGCTCTCGGCCTGTCTCTCTCGCTCGCGCTCTCGGCCTGTCTCTCTCGCTCGCGCTCTCGGCCTGTCTCTCTCGCTCGCGCTCTCGGCCTGTCTCTCTCGCTCGCGCTCTCGGCCTGTCTCTCGCTCGCGCTCTCGGCCTGTCTCTCGCTCGCGCTCTCGGCCTGTCTCTCTCGCTCGCGCTCTCGGCCTGTCTCTCGCGCTCGCGCTCGGCCTGTCTCTCGCGCTCTTGGCCTGTCTCTCGCGCTCTCGGCCTGTCTCTCGCGCTCTCGGCCTGTCTCTCGCGCTCTCGGCCTGTCTCTCGCGCTCTCGGCCTGTCTCTCGCGCTCTCGGCCTGTCTCTCGCGCTCTCGGCCTGTCTCTCGCGCTCTCGGCCTGTCTCTCGCGCTCTCGGCCTGTCTCTCGCGCTCTCGGCCTGTCTCTCGCGCTCTCGGCCTGTCTCTCGCGCTCTCGGCCTGTCTCTCTCGCGCTCTCGGCCTGTCGCTCGCGCTCTCGGCCTGTCTCTCTCGCTCGCGCTCTCGGCCTGTCTCTCTCGCTCGCGCTCTCGGCCTGTCTGTCTCGCTCGCGCTCTCGGCCTGTCTGTCTCGCTCTCTGTCGGCCTGTCTGTCTCGCTCTCTGTCGGCCTGTCTGTCTCTCGCTCTCTGTCGGCCTGTCTGTCTCTCGCTCTCTGTCGGCCTGTCTGTCTCTGCGCTCTCTGTCGGCCTGTCTGTCTCTCGCTCTCTGTCGGCCTGTCTGTCTCTCGCTCTCTGTCGGCCTGTCTGTCTCTCGCTCTCTGTCGGCCTGTCTGTCTCTCGCTCTCTGTCGGCCTGTCTGTCTCTCGCTCTCTGTCGGCCTGTCTGTCTCTCGCTCTCTGTCGGCCTGTCTGTCTCTCTCTCGGTCTCTCTCTCTCGGTCTGTCTCTCTCTCTCTCTCTCGGTCTGTCTGTCTCTCTCTCTCTCGGTCTGTCTGTCTCTCTCAAATTTCAAATTCAAATTCAAGCTGCTTTATTGGCATGAAAAACATTGTGTCAATATTGCCAAAGCAACAATGTATACAATATACATTGTAACAAAATTCTAAAATATAAAATATAAAAGTGTAGTAAATAATAATACAAAATTAAATACAAAAATAATAATAATTACAGTAATAACAATAATAGCAATAACAATTAAGTTACTGCTTACTATGCAGATGTTATTATTCAGTGTCCCTCAGGCTATGGCAGGAAAATACATATTTGGCTGCAAGAGGAGCCATTGCTCCTTCGCCCATGAGTATTCTTAGTTTTTCCTCTGGGTTCAATTTGTAAAAATTTGGAATATGTTTGAATTCAGATGTAGCCAAAATTTTAATGATCTTTTCTGTATTTTCATTATTACTGATGTTGTCTAGACCACAAGCCTTCTTTGATTTAATAGATTTTAGCTTTTCACTTAGTTCTTGTTGGGTTATTGGGTAATCTAATGGATTTTGGTTGTTTTTAATGACTGATTCAAGGATGTTCAATTTTTCTTTAATTTCTAATTGGTTCTGTTGCAAGTCTTTTTGTGGGATGTTTTTGTATAGATTATCAAAATAAGTTTTCCAAATTCCTACATCTTGTATTGCTAATTCTTGTGGCTTTGTTGTGCTTAAATTGTTCCACATGTCCCAGAACTGATTTTGGTCAATTGCGTTTTCAATTTCATCAAGTGTCCTGTTGGTATAATTAAATTTCTTGCGTTTCAGTGTTTGTTTATACTGTTTCAGAGTTTCAAAGTATTCATATCGTAGCTCTGGGTTGTTTTGCTGCTTATGTTTTTTGTTTGACATTTGTCTCAAGTGTTTTCTAATTGTTTTACATTCATTATCAAACCATTTGTCAGAAACATTTTGATTTTTGCTTCTGATGTTGCATTTCTTTGGTTTTCTCAAATTTGCTTTCGATGCTGCTTTTTGGAATATGCAGTAGCAGTAGTATGTTTTGAGTAGCTGAATTGACACCATCTTTATTGTTTTGGTACCGTGAGTTATTGAATTGAGAGAGTTACTGTCTCTCTCTCTCTCTCGGTCTGTCTCTCTCTCTCTCTCGGTCTGTCTCTCTCTCTCTCGGTCTGTCTCTCTCGGCCTGTCGGTCTCTCTCTCTCTCTCTCGGTCTGTCTCTCTCTCTCTCGGTCTGTCTCTCTCGGCCTGTCGGTCTCTCTCTCTCTCGGTCTGTCTCTCTCTCTCTCTCTCTCTCTCTCTCTCTCTCTCTCTCTCTCTCTCTTTCTCTCTCTCTCGGTCTGTCTCTATCTCTCTCTCGGTCTGTCTCTCTCTCTCTCGGTCTGTCTCTCTCGGTCTGTCGGTCTCTCTCTCGGTCGGTCTCTCTCTCTCGGTCTGTGTCTCTCTCTCTCTCTCGGTCTGTCTCTCGGTCTGTCTCTCTCTCTCTCTCGGTCTGTCTGTGTGTGTGTGTCCTCCCCCTGCCACACTTGCATTAATGAATCTGTTGCCAAATCTCAGTTCGCAACCATAGAATTTAGATTTACATATTTGGAATCTCCTTTTCAAGACTGGGGACAGCAGTCTCAGTCATGGCCAAGATCCCCCTACTGGAGTGTCTGACCCGCCACAGCTACAGAGAATGTCTAGAGAAGTCCTGCTCCACTCCTGCCAAGGACTCCGATGAGACCGAGGAGGAGAAGTCGACTGACTCTGTGCTCTGCCCCACCCCCACCGAAACACAAAGGAGCTCCACCAAGTTACCTACGTCAGTCTGTGCCCCGGGGGCGGGGGGCTCACCCGACACCGCCCAAGCCCAGGAAGGCAGTGAGATGACTGACAGTAGTGGGCTGAGGGCAGCTCTTCAGGAGGCAGACTCTCCAGAGAGGGCCAACGCCCCATCCTTCAACGTCACACTGCTGGACTGGATCAACGTTCAAGACCGGCCCAATGACGTGGAATCAGTTGTGAGGAAATGCTTTGACTCCATCAATAGGGTGAGTCACTGTTGTTGTTTGTGTCTGTATTTTGTCTTTACTTTGCCTGTTTGTATTTGTGTATGTGTGACTGAATAGGCCTCTCAGTGGCCTTGCCATGACTCCACAGTGTAATTCTGTATCAAAATGAGTCCACAGTCTGTTATGAGAGTTTATTCAGAAACAGTTCGGATGGAGCCACATCATCCCTTCTATTTCAGCTCGACCCACGGATCATTCAACCATTCTTGTCGGAATGTCGAGACACGATAGCCAAACTGGATAATCAGAACATGAAAGCCATTAAAGGGCTTGAAGACAGGTTATACGCTCTAGACCAAATGATAGCAAGCTGTAACAAGTTGGTCAATGAACAGAAGGAACTTGCTCAGGTAAGCAAAATAAATCTTATCTAAATTATGTTATTGTACCAAATGCCAATAGTGAATAAAACACTGTATAGAAATGTGCCTAATCATTCAAATGACCACTTGATAAAATGATTTACGGTATATTGCAATCAAGCTTTTCGTTGAAAATGTGTACATGAAATCTAACTAAACTCCCTATTAATCAATCTATTGGCTGTTAGGGATTTCTGGCCAATCAGAAGCGTGCCGAGAACCTGAAGGATACGTCCGTGCTGCCTGACCTGTGTCTTAGTCACGCCAACCAGCTGATGATCATGCTGACCAACCACCGGAAGCTGCTGGACATCAAACAGAAGTGCACCACTGCCAAACAGGAACTGGCGAACAACCTACAAGTTCGACTCAAGTAAGACATCTGTTCATCTGTGTCATGTTTTATTAGGATGTTCTCCGTGCATCTTCTTGAAATTAACCAAATTGCTCTACTGATTCCAGATGTGTAACTGGTCAAATACAGTCATTGAAAGCACGAAACGAACTAAGCTAACACTGTAGAAATAATGCCAACTTAGCCAAGCTAAAGCATCCTGACCACTGTGAATGTAGATGGTGCTGCTATGTGATGCTGCACGCGGATCAGGACGGAGAGAAGCTACAGGCCTTGCTGAGGCTGCTGACAGAGCTGATGGAGAGGGTCCGGGTGGTGGACGCCCTCAGCACCGTGCCTCAGATGTACTGCCTGGCCGTGGTGGAGGTGGTCCGCAGGAAGATCTTCATAGGCCACTACAGAGAGGTCAGAGCACAGGACCATCATGTGACCACTTCTCAAAACCCAATCCCAACCCACATCTCCCCTCAGTTCCAACTTGCAGACCTGAAGCAACCCTCAACCTCCAGCTGGGCCTACAGATATGCGGTGAAACTCAAATTGGAGGGAAAATGTTGTAAATTCTGCTCTTCTGTTCTTCTCTCTCTCCTCAGTGGGCCTGTGCTCTCGTGAAGGATGGAAAACGTCTCTATGAGACTGAGAAGTATAAAAGGGAAACGTTTGGCAAGTTGTTCAGTAAGTTCCTTTATTTAAAAAAATAAATAATCCCATTTGATGATATTTAACGAGTGTCCCCTCTGAAATTAACATACGTTCATTCCTACCAACAGCTGAGCTGACATAAAGCTCTGTGATCCTCTTTGCAGGGAAATCTTTTCTCAGAAATCGCTTGTTTAGAGGACTTGACTCATGGCCCCCCACTTCATTTTGCGTAAGTAGTCAGTCAATTGTGTTTTTTTTTAAACATCCATTTAATTCCCAAAATATTGTAATCTAATCCATTTTCTTGTTTTTGTTGTTTATCCCTCTTTTATCGTGTAGACGCGAAAGCCCAGAAAGTTTGACTTTGAGCTTCCAGATATTTCCCTTGGTGACCTGCAGTACTTAAAGACCTGTTGTCCTACAGAGGTGCAGCCTTTCCTCAGGTAGGCCGTGGTTTCTCTTGTGCATCGTGAAGCAATAACCAGGCATTTTAGTTAACTTGTGAACACTTGGCTGTATTATCTGTTGCAATATGCAGTGCAATAACCCAATATGCAGTGCAATAACGCAATATGCAGTGCAATAACCCAATATGCAGTGCAATAACCCAATATGCAGTGCAATAACCCAATATGCAGTGCAATAACCCAATATGCAGTGCAATAACGCAATATGCAGTGCAATAACGCAATATGCAGTGCAATAACGCAATATGCAGTGCAATAAACCTGGTACTTTTCCCCAGGCTTCCAACACTGTGTGACTTTGAGCCTTTGCACCAGCACGTGGAGATGCTTCAACAGTTGGTGCTAGCTACTCAAGCTGCCAGTGTGGACGAGATGTCTCGAACTATCACTGACTTACTGAGTGAACAAAGGGTAATCACAATCTACAATGGAATATGCACTGGAAATAATCCCAAAGCACAGAGATCACTGTCCCTTAATTGCATATTCTTCACTCACTCCCCTTCTCATTTCTGTTCCTCCAGGTGTCGTGCAGCCAGAGTGCTCAGAGATCCACGGCAGCGGTGACCCCGTTAACCATGCGGTCCAACAGCACCCCTGGGACCACCTTTACCTCCTCCATGATCCCATCCTCTCTCAGTCTCCCGGGCCCACTTTGCCAGCCCCTCCCTGGCCACGGCCCCACCACGCTGGAGGACCTGTCCCCAGACAGCATCGACGCCCAAACCTTCGACTTTGAGACCATTGGCCACCCCAACATGGACCCTGTCCTGCACCAGGCCGGTTCCCTAGACCTGGACTCCCTGGCTGAGAGCCCCGAGTCAGACTTCATGTCGGCGGTCAACGAGTTTGTGATCGAAAACTCGCCCACCCCAATCAGCGACCCCACCAGCCCAGGGATGATGGTGGAGTCGCTGTACTCTTCGGTCATCAACGCCATCGACAGCAAGCGCATGCATGACACCACCACTTTAGAGAGGGAGAACTCCAAGATGGCCGCGCTAAAGCTGAGCATGGAGAAGTACCGCACTGCTGCCGAGGAGTCCCAGACCAACCTGTGGAGCGTCAAGGATGACCTGTACCGCCACAGAGACCTGCTGCTGAAGGAGCAGCGAGACTTTGGCTTCGCCCTGAAGACCATGACCATTGAGGTGCTCAACATGGTGGACACCATCCGTAAGAGAGAGGAGGAGGAGCACCAGGCCGAGTTCCTCTCCATGCAGCAGGACCACGAGAATCAGCTTCAGGCCCTGATGGAAGAGAACCAGGTCAACAAGAACATTGTGAAAGACGTGCAGCGGGCCATGCTGGAACTGGAGGGGCTGCTGGAGCACAAGAAGAAGGAGCTCACCCAGCTGGAGGTCGAGAGAGAGGACTGGGCCGAGGCAGAGAACAGACACACTCAAACGGCCAGGGTCCTGGAGCAGAAGATCAGCGATCAGGCCCAAGAGGTGCAGACCTTGGCTGCCTCCAGAGACTCCCTGGCCAGCCAGCTGGAGACGCTGCACATTGAGATCGAGCGCGGCCAGCAGAAGATCCGCCAGGAGCTGGAGGGAGCCCAGCAGTCCCACCTGCAGGAGCTGGAGGAGAGGATGAGGCATCAGCACCAGGCCCAGCTAGATACCCTGGCCCGGGAGAACCAGGAGGCCCTGGAGCATCTGGCCACAGAGAACAGGGCCAAGCTGAGCGAGGTCACTGACCTGCACACCGCCACCCTGACAGAGAGGGACTGCCAGCTGAGGGACCTGGAGGCCCGGGTCATCGAGCTGGCTGACCTGCGCTGCAAGCTGGAGGTGGAGCTGGCCCTGAAGGAGTCTGAGACAGAGGAGGTGAGGCTGCTGTACGAGGAGGCCAAGCAGGGGCAGCAGGAGGCCAATGTGGGGAAGGCCACCGTGGAGGCTGAGACCCAGTCCCTCAGCGAACAGCTAGCCCAGGTTAACAGGCAGCTGCAGGCCAGGAACGAGGAGTACGAGACCGACCTGGCTGAGCTGAGGAGGCTGATGGAGAAGGACCAGTGTATCTCTGAGTTGGTGGACAGGCACGAAGAGGAGAGGAACCAACTCCACAGAGAGCTGACCGCCCTGCAGCAGCAGACCCTGGACAGCGAGGGGAGCCGCGTTGAGCAGCTGCAGAACCTCCAGCGAGACCTCGACTTGCAGACAGTGGCACTGTGCGAAGACAACGAGAAGCAGCGGGGGAGTTCTGAGGAGCAGGAACAACACTTAAGGACTGTTATCTGCGATTTGCAGGTGGAGAACGACCTGCTCGCCAAAAGAATAGAGCAGGACACACAAACAGCCCAGGAACGTTTGGAGAAAGAGAAGGCCTTGAAGGCTGCTGTACTAGATGACTTTAAAGACTTGAAGCAACAGAAGGTGGAGATGGAGAAAAGACTGTCAGACAAAATTAAACAACTTGAATGTGACCTTCAGGAAAGACAATCCTCTGAAAGGTAAGAGCTGATGAATGCCCCACTGCTCTCTACTTGCATTAAACAGTGATTTGCTATAAACATGTCATTGCCTTGTAATGAACAAGGTAACTATTTATACAGATCATTATTAGCTGTGACATTAGCTTCTCCATGCGATATACTGTATCTAATATAGCAAACATTTGAGTGAATCCCACCCAGACCTCAGTCTGTGTTGACTTCAGTGAGCTGTAGTTTACGCTGAAAATAGCACTTTTGTAATGTGGCATAGCTGCATTTTGGGTTGGGGTACTGCTAAGTGCAATGTTTTCATCATGAAAAAAGGGCCTGTGTTAAATGCAAGGGGAAACCAGTGCTTTTACAGTATACTGTGTCAAGCGTGCATGTGGTTGGATGTTTTTGACATACCTGTTGCCAAATGGATTAATGTAAGTTTAAGTTGTGAGGAGTTAGTATTTATTTTGACCTGGTGTGTGTGTGTGTGTGTGTCTGCCTGTGTCTCTGTCTGCTTGTGTCTCTGTCTGTCTGCCTGCCTGCCTGTGTCTCTGCCTGCCTGCCTGTGTCTCTGTCTGCCCGTCTCTCTCTGTCTGCCTGCCTGCCCGTCTTTGTCTGCCCGTCTCTCTCTGTCTGCCTGCCTGCCCGTCTTTGTCTGCCCGTCTCTCTCTGTCTGCCCGTCTCTCTCTGTCTGCCCGTCTCTCTCTGTCTGCCCGTCTCTCTCTGTCTGCCCGTCTCTCTCTGTCTGCCCGTCTCTCTCTGTCTGCCCGTCTCTCTCTGTCTGCCCGTCTCTCTCTGTCTGCCCGTCTCTCTCTGTCTGCCCGTCTCTCTATGTCTGCCCGTCTCTCTCTGTCTGCCCGTCTCTCTCTGTCTGCCCGCCTGCTTCTTGTGTCTGTGTCTGCCCGCCTGTTACTTGTGTCTGTGTGTGTCCCTCAGAGAGGCAGGGTTGTCGGAGGTACAGACAGAGGGTCGGGGGTCTGATGCAGGGGCTCCTCTCTCCCTGGACTCTGCATTGCAGGAGCATCTGCAGCAGGAGACAGCCTCGCTGCACACCCAGCTGGAGCTCTTGGAGAGGAGGAAGAACGAGGAGATGCAGAACCTCAAGACCTCCCTCATTGCAGAACAACAGGTCAGTGTTAGGCTAGTCCTCCCCAGATCTTCAGAAGCTTCCTCTGTCAATATTGACCAGCACCAAATCTAGGAGCAGCACCTATCTAGATACACTACAATTTAAATCATATACTCTGTCGTTTGTCTGCCTAAAATGTTTAGCTTTTATCTAATTGTTAGCCAAATGTTTCAGTTTTTTAGCATTTGTCTCCAATTAGCTTTCCTCTAAGTAGGTCTAATTGTGATCCACTGGCAACTGCAAACAAACTGACCACTAGTGACCAATATCTAAAATTCTTCAAATACTCCATTACATCACTACTACTAAGTCTTAGTCACCCCTTAATGAAGCAGGTCTGTGGGGCAGTATGTGTATATTATAATTAGAGCACAGTGTTCTCATGTCGTCTTGCTTGCTGTCTAAATGGGAATATGATACTGGCCACTGTGTGTGACCCTCTTGGTGTAACGTGGTTAGGCCTTAACCATATTGTTGAGAGTAAAAAGCTGTTAGAAACATTGGTGAGAACACATTCTGCCCCACAAATATATATTTTTGTACTATTTCTATAAATTATCATTACAATTATCGGCTTGGTAGCAAAATCCAAGGTCCTCCAAGTTTGCGGACGACACAACAGTGGTAGGCTTGATTACCAACAACGATGAGACGGCCTACAGGGAGGAGGTGAGGGCCCTCGGAGTGTGGTGTCAGGAAAATAACCTCACACTCAACGTCAACAAAACTAAGGAGATGATTGTGGACTTCAGGAAACGGCAGAGGGAACACCCCTCTATCCACATCGATGGAACAGAAGTGGAGATGGTAGTAAGTTTTAAGTTCCTCGGCATACACATCACAGACAAACTGAATTGGTCCACCCACACAGACAGCATTGGGAAGAAGGCGCAGCAGCGCATCTTCAACCTCAGGAGGCTGAAGAAATTCGACTTGTCACCAAAAGCACTCACAAACTTCTACAGATGCACAATCGAGAGCATCCTGGCGGGCTGTATCACCGCCTGGTACGGCAACTGCTCCGCCCACAACCGTAAGGCTCTCCAGAGGGTAGTGAGGTCTGCACAACGCATCACCGGGGGCAAACTACCTGCCCTCCAGGACACCTACACCACCCGATGTTACAGGAAGGCCAAAAAGATCATCAAGGACATCAACCACCCGAGCCACTGCCTGTTCACCCCGCCTTCATCCAGAAGGCGAGGTCAGTACAGGTGCATCAAAGCTGGGACCGAGAGACTGAAAAACAGCTTCTATCTCAAGGCCATCAGACTGTTAAACAGCCACCACTAAAATTGAGTGGCTGCTGCCAACACACTGACTCAACTCCAGCCACTTCAATAATTGGAATTGATGGGAAAGGATGTAAAATATATCACTAGCCACTTTAAACAATGCTACCTAATATAATGTTTACATACCCTACGTTATTCATCTCATATGTATACGTATATACTGTACTCTATCATCTACTGCATCCGTATGTAATACATGTATCACTAGCCACTTTAACTATGCCACTTTGTTTACATACTCATCTCATATGTATATACTGTACTCGATACAGTAGATGGTATCTTGCCTATGCTGATCTGTACCATCACTCATTCATATATCTTTATGTACATATTCTTTATCCCCTTACACGTGTGTGTGTGTATAAGACAGTAGTTTTGGAATTGTTAGTTAGATTACTTGTTGGTTATTACTGCATTGTCGGAACTAGAAGCACAAGCATTTCGCTACACTCGCATTAACATCTGCTAACCATGTGTATGTGACAAATAAAATTTGATTTGATTCCTCGCTAACCTAAGGTCCTCCTAGCTAGCCTAAGGTCTTATGCTAAAGTGAGCAGGCTTGATTGTGGTCTATTGTTCTGAGCCATGACTCAACCCTCAGTTGACTCACTGAGCCTGTCACCTGTCTGGTAGTTCTTTGTCTTCTGTGACTGCCTCACTGTGTGTTAACTTACATCCCAGACAATGCAGTAGCAGTATCTGAAAGCCTTAATTTCCCCCTCCTCCCTCCCCAGACTAACTTCAACACTGTGCTGACGAGAGAGAAGCTGAAAAAGGAACAGATCATCAATGATCTGACAGAGAAGCTGCGGAAGGTTACCCAGCAACAGGAGAAGGACAAAGGTACAGGACAGACACGTACAGCTATGAGAGAACAGAATGATTTCTGCCTTCTGAAAACTTAATGTGCTGGATATACTGAAACTAGATTGCATTTTCTATGCTGTTATTGGTTTGTGGTTCGTTCAATCCTTGAATATGTTGGTTGATTGTATTGAAAGTCAGTCTGGCTGCAGTCCATTCATCCTGATATGTTCACTGTGTGTCTCCAGGTCTAATAGAGACACTGTCTGAAGACCGGGCCATCGTCATGCAGGAGAAGAAGCAGTTGGAGGAGGACCTGAACCGGCTGCGCAGCACCGCCCTGGTGTCCTCGGCCTACTACAGCCCTAACATCTTAGCTCTGGAGCCCACTGGAGCCGGGCCTGGACCTGGGCATTGTCCTGGTCCTGGGACTGAAGTTGAGTTTGGGGCTGGAGCCTGCTACTCTGAGCCCTTCCTTGACACAGACAGACCGGCCTCTGTGGCCGCCATCAGAGAGGACGACAAGGTGGACTCAGCTGTGGAGGCCAGTATGGTGACCGTACAGTAAGCATCTCCCAAACATAAATAGTCCAATAAACAATGACTCATAATAACCCCCTAACATCGCAATGAATCTTTAATTTTATAGAGATAAGTTAAGCTTTGACAGATCTACTTGTCAAAATATTTGTCTAATGGTATTTGGTTGAACTGAGGACAGTGGCAGCCTTTGAAAGGCATTAGACCAATTTATGAATAGAAGTTGTAAGCTGTCAAAGAATAATGTTGAAGAGAGTAGTAGTAGCATGTCAGTTTTAATGTGTAAAAGATTAAGAAGGATGTTGAAAGTACTTGTTTGAGATGGCCAGACAAGGATGGACAATGTGAGGACAAATAAGACAGAACAAGGGAGGCTAGGATTGGAAAATGTAAGTTATTTATTTTTATTTTTTACTTTTAACTACAATCAAGCAGGCTAGTAATCATTATTACCCCAGAGAAGGTCCCTCTAAATTCATATTTATGCTTGTTGAATCTTCATATTTCAGAGTAAGAATTTGTTTGAATGATTCTCAAATGTGTTAAAAGCTGTCACCAAAGTGATCTGATTATTCGTCCGTTGTTTCCTTATCAGCGATAACATCCTGATGATGTCCGAGGAGAAACAGAGGATACTGTTACTTGAGAGGGTGAGTTGACACCTCTGACATAAATCTTCTAAATGGAACTGGAGGAAGTTGGGCTCATTGAATGAGGAATTACAATACTAACAGGATCTAAACTCGGCAACAAAAAGTAATGTTCTCTCACTGTCAACTGCGTTTATTTTCAGCAAACTTAACGTGTAAATATTTGTATGAACATAAGATTCAACAAGTGAGACAAACTGAACAAGTTCCACAGACTTGTGACTAACAGAAATGGAATAATGTATCCCTGAACAGGGGGGGGGGTCAAAATCAAAAGTAACAATCTCTATCTGGTGTGGCCATCAGATGCATTAAGTACTGCAGTGCATCTCCTCCTCATGGACTGCACCATATTTGCCAGTTCTTGCTGTGAGATGTTACCCCACTCTTCCACCAAGGCACCTGCGAGTTCCCGGACATTTCTGGGGTGAAAGGCCCTAGCCCTCACCCTCCGATCCAACAGGTCCCGGACGTGCTCAGTGGGATTGACATCTGGGCTCTTGGCTGACCATGGCAGAACACTGGCATTCCTATCTTGCAGGAAATCACGCACAGAACGAGCAGTATGGCTGGTGGCATTGTCATGCTGGAGGGTCATGTCAGGATGAGCCTGCAGGAAGGGTACCACATGAGGGAGGAGGATGTCTTCCCTGTAACACACAACATTGAGATTGCCTGCAATGACAACAAGCTCAGTCCAATGATGCTGTGACACACCGCTCCAGACCATGACGGACTCTCCACCTCCAAATCGATCCCACTCCAGAGTACAGGCCTTGGTGTAACTCTCATTCCTGTGATGATAAACGCAAATCCGATCATCACCCCTGGTGAGACTAAACCGCGACTCGTCAGTGAAGAGCACTTTTTGCCAGTCATGTCTTGTCCAGTGACGGTGGGTTTGTGCCCATAGGCGACGTTGTTGCCGGTGATGTCTGGTGAGGACCTGCCTTACAACAGGCCTACAAGCCCTCAGTCCAGCCTCTCTCAGCCTATTGTGGACAGTCTGTGCACTGATAGAGGGATTGTGTGTTCCTGGTGTAACTCGGGCAGTTGTTGTTGCCATCCTGTACATGTCCTGCAGGTGTGATGTTCGGATGTACCGATCCTGTGCAGGTGGTGTTACACGTGCTCTGCCACTGCGAGGACGATCAGCTGTCCGTCCTGTCTCCCTGTAGCGCTGTCTTAGTAGGCGTCTCACAGTACAGACATTGCAATTTATTGCCCTGGCAACATCTGCAGTCCTCATGCCTCCTTGCAGCATGCCTAAGGCACGTTCACGCAGATGAGCTGGGACCCTGGGTTTCTTTCTTTTGGTGTTTTTCAGAGTCGTAGAAAGGCCTTTTTAGTGTTTTCATAACTGTGACCTTAATTGCCTACCCTCTGTAAGCTGTTAGTGTCTTAATGACCGTTCCACAGGTGCATGTTCATTAATTGTTTATGGTTCATTGAACAAGCATGGGAAATAGTGTTTAAACCCTTTACAATGACGATCTGTGAAGTTATTTGGATTTTTACAAATTATCTTTGAAAGACAGGGTTCTGAAAAAGGGGCGTTTCTTTTTTTGTTGATTTTATATGGGTTGTTCTTGAGTTGTCTTGAGTTGTTTGTCCTAATGTGTGCTGTCATATTTCAGACTTTACATATGAAGGAAGAGGAAAACAAGCGCCTCAGTCAAAGACTGGTAGGTTTGATTCAATTTGATGACTGATTAGAAAATGTGGAAATGTTGCTTATAATGTTATTGTTTAACTGTTCTAGGGCAAAAAAACAACCAGATATTGCCATTTCTTGATACATACATTTTCCACATGGTTTCCATGTGTGTAGTTGTCCCCCACGATGAAATCGGGGAGGGGACTGTGCATCTGTCTCGGTACGTTTGTACGTTAGTCACACGCGATATGTCAGACAACACCTGCCAGATTTTGATTAAACTTGGGTGAATGATGCATCATTTACAAAGTTACACTGATAGACCCAATGGGGGTCCTATAGGAATCAACTGAAATTCTAAACATTCAGCATCCGTATCTCCTGTACCGTTTGAGCTTGAATCGTCACTAATTGGCACTGCATCATTTGTGGGGGATAGCATGTTTACTATCGCCTTGTTACTTATGGATATACACTCATTGGCCAGTTTGTTGGGTACACCCATATTGTACTGGGTTGGACACCCCTTTGCCTCCAGAACAGCCTGAATTCTTCAGGGCATGGAAACATTGCTCAATTGATATCAAGGGACCTAACGTGTGCCAGGAAAGCATTCCCACATCATTACACTACTGCCACCAGCCTGTACCATTGACACCAGGATGGATGGGGCCATGGACTCATGCTGCTTAGGCCATATCCTGACTCTGCCATCAGCGTCACGCAACAGGAACTGGGATTCTGTTTTTAATTTCTTCAATTGTCCAGTGTTGGTGTTAGTGTGCCACTGGAGCTGCTTCTTTTTGTTTTCAGCTGATAGGAGTGGAACCCAGTATGGTCGTCTGCTAGAATTGCCGTCCTTGAAAAGGACTGACGAGTTGTGCGTTCCAAGATGCTGTTCTGCACACCACTGTTGTACTGCGCCGTTATTTGCCCATTTGTGACCCGCCTATTAGCCTACACGATTTTTGCCGACCTCTTCGACCTCTCGTCAACGAGCTGTTTTCTCCCACAGGAATGCTGCTGAGTGGATGTTTTTTGGTAGTTGCACCATTCTCTGTAAACCCTAGACAATGTTGTGCGTGAAAAGCCTAGTAGGCCGGCAATTTCTGAGATACTGGAACCAGAGCACCTGCCACTAACGATCATACTATGCTCAACAGTCACTTAGGTCACTCGTTTTGCCCATTCTAACGTTTACTCGAGCAGTAACTGAATGCCTCTCTGCCTGTCTGCCTGTGTTCTATAGCAAGCCACGGCCACGTGACTCACTGTCTGTTGGAGCTAACCATTTTTATGAATGGGGTGGAGTACCTAATAAACTGTATTGGTGTATATCCCATTTTAATTAATTTAGCTTAGACGCAGGTATTGTCAGTGTACCCCAGACTATTTTACCCCATCACCACTAGATGGCAGTAGCATCAAAGCTTATGTCCCTGTCCAGCAGACCGAGGAGATTTCTGAGCCCAAACAGTAACTTCCTTCATCAAAAGGAAAATCAATACAGTCCTTCAGGCAGTTAAACATATTGCACCACTATTCCACACATACCTAAAAACAATAGCATAAAAATAAGTGCCAAAACGTATATGTTCCAGCAAATACATTTCACGCCATACGGTGGTGGTATTGACAGCTGCCATGCAAAGATCAGTCAGACTAGGAAAGCATCCATGACCAGCAGTGTCAAGAAGATCATACTCACTCATAACACCCATTACCTTTCTCTCTTTGTAGATGTCTCAAAGCATGTCCTCGGTGTCGTCACGGCATTCAGAGAAAATCGCCATCAGAGAGTAAGCTTATAAGATTGCCACATAAGTGCTGATGTGTAGAGTGTGTAGATACAGTGCTTGTACATTTTCTCCTTTGTAAAAAAAAAAAAAAAATCCAGCAAATCTCTGTTTTTCAGCAGTATGAACATCAAAGCTTTTTTATTTGTTTTTTATTTCATTTTTGTCTCTTAATATCTGGTTCATCCTTTTGTTGTATCTAGTATCTAGCACCATTTTGTGTCAAGGTTGACCTCTGTCCTTTTCAGTTTCCAGGTTGGTGACTTGGTTCTGATCATCCTAGATGAAAGACATGACAACTATGTACTGTTCACCGTGGGTCCCACCCTGTACTTCCTCCACTCCGAGTCCCTCACGGCCCTGGACCTCAAACCAGGTCAGACAATCATCATAGCCTATACTTAAAAAACAATATGTAGCTAAGTTATTATAGAATATTTACTTACTAAGTTATAATTTACAAAGTTATATACAATTTTAACTTTTGTTGCGTAGAGACAAAGTTGCATACAATATAAAATATACAATTATACGAAGTTATTGTATAAAAGAAGATATGTTTTGTAGAACAAGTTGTGCAAAAACAAGCGTTTATCTCCTCTTTACAAACTCTAACTATTGGTGAATTGATTAACTTGGACAACTGAATTGGAGTAACCTTTGTCAAAATGTTTGTGTGTTGATTGTATTGGTTTTATTCTGTCAATCACTGACAGATCCTATGTTTGCTTCAGCATCAGGAGCCTCAAGACGGCCGTGGGTTCTTGGAAAAGTGATGGAGAAGGAATATTGCCAGGCGAAAAAGGTAATTAGTATATAGGTAATGAATTGTAATAGTAATTTAATAGTCCAGTAGTATAGCACAGTAGCTTTTCTTAATATAGATTGTCATTAAAGAAGGTAAAATGATAATTATAATAGTAAATGAATAACCGACTAAAATAATCAACAATCAAATGGTGACGTTTTAAGAACATCTATGTGGTGACTGTTTCCTTTAGGCTCAAAACCGGTTCAAAGTTCCTTTGGGCACCAAGTTCTACAGGGTGAAGGCTGTTTCATGGAACAAGAAAGTATAATATAGCCAAGTTATGAGCTAAAATGTATGTTTATATTGAATAAAGTTTTAAATAGACTCTCACGTCATACATAATTCATAAATATATCTCTTATCAACTTGAAAATGGGGGAAAAAAATATAATAATCATGCTATTCTTTGGGCTTTTAGTTCAACATTCCATCAACCCTCTCTCTTTTTAATCCAGAAGATTTGTTATTGTGGACCAAACACTATTTCTTTATTAGGGCATGGCCCTAAACCCTGGCAGAAAGCCCTTAATACCTGTGTGTAAATTGAACAAAAAGTATTTGGATGTTTATATATTTAGTTATCATTCATTATCAGCATTTGTCCTCTTTGTGGAAAATACTGTATCATTACCAACAACAAATGAAAATATACATTTATTATAAATGTTTATGAAGGAATGTTCATGGCATGCATATTGATATATTTTCTTTGATTTCACTTATCAAGTTAAATGTCGTAGTTGGAAGTGTAGTCAATGCTGTTTGTTACTCACAGCGCAGTATGGCCCTGTGTTAATACTGACATGTACATTTTAGCCGACTGGTGAAAGCGGTCGTCATTACAGTCCTTGAAAACGCACTTTCAAAAAAAAACAACGCTTTTTGTTGATTCAAAAGGGAAGGAATTGGCTGTCAAATAAAATAAATACATAAAAATGAACTACAACAGCTCAACTTCCCGCTATCATAGAATATTGATATGTAGAATGGAATACTTTGCTTGTGACCGTGTTTCATTACTGGATGACATTGTACATTACCCATCATTCAAATTACACAAGTAACAATAAATGACTGTATTGTAAAAAAAGTTTAGAGTTTTGAAACAATAAAAGATTGACCCTAAAAAACTTTACTGCACTATTTTTTTCTATACATAACTGAAATACTCACCCGTAAGAGCATTGGTGGTTTACAAAATATTTACACACAAAATATAGACATAAAAGACATGACAGATAGACAATGTTTTAAAAAGATGCAATACATAACATTTCCATGATGAGCAACATCTCAAAGTGCAACATTAGAGAGAATATCATATATCGAATATACCTCTAATGACCTGCACATGAGGATTGCAGTGGAAGCTCATTTATAGAAATCATGTCACTGAGCTGATCCTGCCTTTTGGAATGCTCATAAGGACATAGGAAGGAAAGTGCTACTTCTGTAGTGAAAGGATGAGCAACGCATTCATTACACTCAGTGACAACCTGCCTGTTTTAAAACCTGGTTTGTTGGCTCTTCAGGAAATATAATAGGCCAATATTAATGCTCACTATCTAAGAACATTTAATTAGAATATTTTCATTGTACAACAACAAAATCATTGATAAGAGACCAAAGAAAAAGGCTCTTTATTGCTATGGATTTATTTGAATGGCATGGTGTTTTCCCCCACCAGTATGTATGACCAATTGAAAATGACAAATAGACAAAGAAAATGTGTAACGTTTTGATAATAGCAGTTGTTTCAGAAATCATTGGTTTGGAAATCCGTGTAAGTTCCCACAAGCTATAAAGAAAATACATTCTTATTTGATTTAGAATTTCTGCTTTTGTGGAAGGCATTAGCTAACGTGGCAGTAGTGTTGGCATGCTATGGCAGGAAACAGACTTCAAAAAGGCTTCAAATCAGGACCCAAGAACGGTGCGGCCCTCATGGAGGAGGAAGCACACCAACATCACTTTCCCAGATCACAGCAGGGAGCATCGCAGCTCTCTGCAGAGCAAGCGCTCAATAACCGTGTGGGTCTAGGGGTGTTTTAACAATGTTTAGCTCTATTTTCTCCATTTAGCATAAGCCTGTTGTCACATTTGGACAGCTTCTTCATAAATGAATGGTGTGATTCCTACATTTTTTTTTCGGGACGGGCCTGAATGAGAAAATATGCGATACAACACAGTATTCGATGATACCGAGGTGGCCTGGCACCCACCAACCATGTGCACTGGACAGGCTCTTAGTGTAAATGTTTACGACCCCCCTCTGAGCTTGGAGCTGCTTGGAGTCACTTATCAGGCTAAATGGGATTTTAGCATTGCCATGTTAACAGTCAATGGCTTAGGATTGTACTCAAACTAGTTCCATTGATTCCACCAGTATTAGTTTAAGACTGCTAGCTCCCTCAAGCATCTCTCAACACTAGCTAAATTTACTATCACACCACATAGACCTGTCTATTATTCAAGTCAATTCGATGGGGAAGTGACGATGTCATGCTTATGGGTCCTGTCCCCTAACCCTTTGAATGGGCTTTAATATATCATCACAGTCATGAAGAGGTGTTTGTTTTTTTATTACTGGAAAACCATATAGTCCTTGTGCTGCTCCAAATGCATCAGATTAGAGCTATACCATACAAAATATTCAACATCTCAAGTAGTTGTGCAAGGTGAATAATGAGCTAAAAATGGCTAGCAGGGAAGGAAGTGTTGTCTGTCTAAATAGACAGGTTGTTCTCTGGATGTGGAGGAGCATCTGAAGACAGTGGCTGTCGAATACAGTATTTGTCGGCCGCAGGAGTAGGAATGAAAAGGAAAGGAAAAGAACATGACTGCAATGCAAAGTTATTTATAGAACCATACAAGGAACTATACAAGAAGTGTTGTGTTATTTGTAAAACCATACATCTGCAGTAATGTGCAACCTGTTTTTCCAGAAACATCCAAGAAAACATTTTAAAACGTGATATTAGAGATTGGAAAGCTACATGCATAATAGCCAGAATGTTAGCTATGCAAAAAATAGTAGTAGCTTGTCATATTGAATTGATCTCATGAATACCATCAGTGCAACAAGAACGATCTTGACTCTCAGCTCATGTATGAAACAAAAATAATCATCAAAGATACTCCAAACTGTAAGAGGCAAGGGATAACCAACCACCCCTGCCTTGAAATTGCATAGTCAAAGGATTCTTTCCTCCAGGCATTTATTCACCTGTTATCATGCTATAGAAACACTTAATGTTGTAGAGAGTTATAGTGACATATCAAAAAGATTAAGTGAAGACAGGACACACAAAGAATGTCATATTTAGTGTTAGATTCTACCCTTTGTTACTCATCTCATTCAAGATCATACAAACGTTGCATTAGATTTTTCAGCATCTTTGACACTATACATTAGATAGCGGGGCAGCAAATAAACAAGTATTGTTCACAGAGTAAATATGCCCTTAAAATGGTGGATAAATGAATGGGAATGCATTATAACAATCTTATTTTTGGGAAATCAAAATGAAAAGAGTCTGTTGAAGAACACCCAGTGGCATCAAGAATGCTGAAATATCAAACCAAGGAGTAAATTGACTTAATGCCATCAAATGTCCCCCTATTCATGCTATAAGAATGGGGTTAGGGAAAGAGATTAGGTTATACATCTGCTGTCAGAGACTGTAGAGACCAAGCAGAGAACTTCACCGAAACAGAATGATGATCAAACAGACATGCCTCCTATCTTCTCCTTTATTGTCCCTTCTTCCCTTCTTTCATTCGACTACAGGCACAAACCCAGATTTAATTCCTGATGAAACGAGTGAGAAATATGAGGGAGTAAGCAGCAATATCTGGATCTAAAATGTTCTACCCACCACATGACCCCCCCCCCACACACACACACACACACACACAATGTCACTATTAGTAACACATTCACATAAATATGGATATTTTTTTATTCAAACATTTTCTGTGTTAGTGTAAATCTACATCTGATGACATAGCTTTGTAGGTAATTACTACCGTAGAGATAATTCGCCATAGAAAGCCTGAGGCTTTGGGGCTCCTGCACTCACGAGCAAGAGAGAGTGCGTAGGTTTGTAGTTGAGTAGCTATGCTGTGCCCTAAAGGCACATATGAGGCAAAGTTTGGTAAGTAACATTCTAACGTGTGGTTAACAAGATTTTTTTCTTATCTTAAGTGCAACAGAAAGTATTCAAAATTATAACTAAATGCATTTGAAGTGCTTCTCAAGTAATTTTCACATTCAGTTCAGAATTGTATGTAATCCTCTCAAATATAGAGTGAACTATTCCATTTGCAAATGAGAATAATTATTTGAATACCACAACACTGTAAATCCTATTGATTAGTGTGCATGACACTTTTCCATTTCCTCCTCTGAAACAAAACCGCAAAGAAACCAGTAAACATTACAAATCTGTTGTGTTATTGGGGTAATCTGGCTGCTTAGTAACTGACAAGTAAATGAAATCAATACAAATAGTTTGAGTGTCTGAAAATAGACAGTGATTTAAACTGTAACTAACAGCCATGCATTTTCCAGCTGCAGTGGCAGTGTTGAGGAAATGACACCAGCTTTGATGGGTTGTATAGCTTTTGAGACGAGTCTCTTCATGTTGCTTGCAGTCCCATCATGGCATTGTTCGAAAGCTTGTTTACCTGCTGATAACATACACTGGTGGATTCAGGAGCACCGATCCAAAATCGGCTGCCAAAGTCACTCAAGTTTCATTGTACCGCAGGAGGAGAAGAATGAACTGTTTACACGGAGGGGAATGCTAAATGCTAAATGTGAAATCAAACTATGGGACCAATAAGGAATCATAATAACTTTGCCAAGGTTTTATTTTTAGCCCCAGTTGCAATGCTAGCGTTCTGGAAAACTGTGAAAAAGAAAACTGCCTGTGTGCTCTGTAAGGCTAGGTTTGCACTATGGGAGGGTTATATCATTTGTACAAAATGGACAATGAAATAGCAACATTTATGTTACTTGTGGATTCAGTTTGAGGTTAAATTAAATCAAGGATTCAACCGAAAATCATTTCTAAATCATGCATCTCATTAGGTCTGTAGATGTTTCATTTTAGAGAAAAAGCTATGATTGCAGGTCAGAGGCATCTTTTTGCTTTGTATATATAATAACGTGGTCCTCCTTGAGCCATAGCCCCAGCATTGGGCCTCACACCCATCCACAGGCAGGTATCCAGGGGGCCAGCAGGGCCCCAGACGGCCATCTATGGGGCCCAGGTGACCCTGTCTCGGGTTAGCAGGATTACCACTAAAGAGGGATGGGCAGAGAGGCTGAGGAGCCACTGAGTGCGAGTGTGCGAGGCTGGTGATGGCAGCTGTCAATGGTTTGGAAGGAGAAGCCAGACAGATTGTGCGTTCTGTTGGTGCAGCCAGTTCGCCACCTGGCAGGCTTTTCCTTGTTAGAACTTCTTGCTGTTTCTGTTCTCGTCGTCAGAGAGATGGAGAGATGTTTCTTTCCCTCCTCTCTCCTCATTTGCGTTTTCATCTAGGGGGGAGATTTGGGATTTGTCAAACGGTTTAGAATGCTTTTGTATGAAATTATGGAAGATATGCACTCTACGTTCTAGATTAAGTAAGTAGGTTAATCAAGGGCACTATGTCACGTCACATCTACAGCTATAGAAGTATCCCATTGATTCCCACAATGACATTAGTGATTAGCTTTCCCATGCCCATAAAACACATTACCCATTATAGCTCATTATGACAGTAATTAATCAGACATGTAGCAAGCCAGACAGACAAAACATCAGTTTGATCATTTGAATATTGCCCTCGTCATGATATGTTATTAAGAGGCATTAATTACCATTAATTAATTAACATGTGCAATAATGTTTAATGATTAATTCAAGTTATCAGTCACCTCTCCCTCCAGGCATCTGATTGACAAGATAAAGTATAACACATAGATGTTTTTTTAAAGGCTAACAGCCTGATGCATCCCTTATTAGTTAGTCATTCCAACATGTACAGTATCACACCCAGAATCTAGCTGTCACTTCACCATTTCCTTCTATAATGCATATGTGCCTCACACCACACTCACGTCACAACAGCCACTGCCATCTCACAAGTTGATACAGAGGGATGTGATTCAGTTCCAGGTTTTTCTAGGGTTCAGAATCAAGATGTAGCCCACCAGTCGTCCACTGTGATATGTCTACAGAAGATGTATTGTAGACTCTAAATATGTCTACAGAAGATGTATTGTAGACTCTAAATATGATGTCTACAGAAGATGTATTGTAGACTCTAAATATGTCTACAGAAGATGTATTGTAGACTCTAAATATGATGTCTACAGAAGATGTATTGTAGACTCTATATATGTCTACAGAAGATGTATTGTAGACTCTAAATATGATGTCTACAGAAGATGCATTGTAGACTCTAAATATGATGTCTACAGAAGATGTATTGTAGACTCTAAATATGATGTCGACAGAATATGTATTGTAGACTCTAAATATGTCTACAGAAGATGCATTGTAGACTCTAAATATGATGTCAACAGAATATGTATTGTAGACTCTAAATATGTCTACAGAAGATGCATTGTAGACTCTAAATATGATGTCTACAGAAGATGTATTGTAGACTCTAAATATGATGTCAATAGAAGATGTATTGTAGATTCTAAATATGTCTACAGAAGATGTATTGTAGACTCTAAATATGATGTAAATAGAATATGTACTGTAGACTAAATATGATGTCAATAGAAGAAGTATTGTAGACTCTAAATATGTCAATAAAAGATGTATTGTAGACTAAATATGATGTCAATAAAAGATGTATTGTAGACTAAATATGATGTCAATAGAAGATGTATTGTAGACTAAATATGATGTCAATAAAATATATATTGTAGACTAAATATGATGTCAATAAAATATATATTGTAGACTAAATATGATGTTAATAGAAGATGTATTGTAGACTAAATATGATGTCAATAGAAGATGTATTGTAGACTAAATACAGTGCCTTGCGAAAGTATTTGGCCCCCTTAAGTAAATACTTTGTAGCGCCACATTTTGCTGCGATTACAGCTGTAAGCCGCTTGGGGTATGTCTCTATCAGTTTTGCACATCGAGAGACTGAAATTTTTTCCCATTCCTCCTTGCAAAACAGCTCGAGCTCAGTGAGGTTGGATGGAGAGCATTTGTGAACAGCAGTTTTCAGTTCGTTCCACAGATTCTCGATTGGATTCAGGTCTGGACTTTGACTTGGCCATTCTAACACCTGGATATGTTTATTTTTGAACCATTCCATTGTAGATTTTGCTTTATGTTTTGGATCATTGTCTTGTTGGGAGACAAATCTCCGTCCCAGTCTCAGGTCTTTTGCAGACTCCATCAGGTTTTCTTCCAGAATGGTCCTGTATTTGGCTCCATCCATCTTCCCATCACTTTTAACCATCTTCCCTGTCCCTGCTGAAGAAAAGCAGGCCCAAACCATGATGCTGCCACCACCATGTTTGACAGTGGGGATGGTGTGTTCAGGGTGATGAGCTGTGTTGCTTTTACGCCAAACATAACGTTTTGCATTGTTGCCAAAAAGTTCAATTTTGGTTTCATCTGACCAGAGCACCTTCTTCCACATGTTTGGTGTGTCTCCCAGGTGGCTTGTGGCAAACTTTAAACAACACTTTTTATGGATATCTTTAAGAAATGGCTTTCTTCTTGCCACTCTTCCATAAATGCCAGATTTGTGCAATATACGACTGATTGTTGTCCTATGGACAGAGTCTCCCACCTCATCTGTAGATCTCTGCAGTTCGTCCAGAGTGATCATGGGCCTCTTGGCTGCATCTCTGATCAGTCTTCTCCTTGTATGAGCTGAAAGTTTAGAGGGACGGCCAGGTCTTGGTAGATTTGCAGTGGTCTGATACTCCTTCCATTTCAATATTATCGCTTGCACAGTGCTCCTTGGGATGTTTAAAGCTTGGGAAATCTTTTTGTATCCAAATCTGACTTTAAACTTCTTCACAACAGTATCTCGGACCTGCCTGGTGTGTTCCTTGTTCTTCATGAGGCTCTCTGCGCTTTTAACGGACCTCTGAGACGATCACAGTGCAGGTGCATTTATACGGAGACTTGATTACACACAGGTGGATTGTATTTATCATCATTAGTCATTTTGGTCAACATTGGATCATTCAGAGATCCTCACTGAACTTCTGGAGAGAGTTTGCTGCACTGAAAGTAAAGGGGCTGAATAATTTAGCACGCCCAATTTTCAGTTTTTGATTTGTTAAAAAAGTTTGAAATATCCAATAAATGTCGTTCCACTTCATGATTGTGTCCCACTTGTTGTTGATTCTTTACAAACAAATACAGTTTTATATCTTTATTTTTGAAGCCTGAAATGTGGCAAAAGGTCGCAAAGTTCAAGGGGGCCGAATACTTTCGCAAGGCACTGTATGATGTCAATAGAAGATGTATTGTAGACTAAATATGACGTCAATAGAAGATGTATTGTAGACTCTAAAAATGATGTCAACAGAAGTTCTAGGCTTTTTAGTTCAGTTTAACACTGACGTGTTACTTGATAGTGTCTTTCCAGTGGCTGAAGACCTCTACATCCACATACAGTTATGCCTCTTAAATTCCTTAACCTCATACTTTAACAGTATGAGCTATAAGCATTGTGGGGTGTTTTAGGAGGTGGCACAGGTCAGAGAAGTTCCCTCCAAACAGTCACAGTAGGCGGAGACCATCAGAAATCGACTAGGCATTTCTAAAGAAGAAAATGTAACTAGGCAAGTCAGTTAAGAACAAATTCTTATTTACAATGATGTCCTACCGGGGAATAGTGGGTTACGTGCCTTGTACACTGGCCGGGACAGAATGGCAGTTTAATTTAGTTTTGTTTTATCTTGTCAGCTCGGGGATTCGATCCAGCAACCTGCTGGCCCAACGCTCTAACCACTAAGCTACCTGCCGTCCCAAAGTTGAACTGGTTTACAACCTTTCGCAACCGTTCCAGGGACCACCAAATCTCCGTCAAAAGAACCACTATTTGCGGAGTCCTGGATATATATATTTTTTACATAAAATATCGTGGACGTCAATTTTAGCAGTGAACGTATCTTATAAAAGACCTTTTATTATTGTTATTATTCTAAACAATTTGCATTGTGAAAACTATTTTAAAATAGCTTATACTACGATTAATAGTCGCAGCTGTCATTATAAAAAAGAAAGAATGTTTTATCAAGACTTTTTTTAACTATAAGAAGTGAAAATATAACTTGTTAATTTGTAATCTTCAATATGTTTTTGTGACATGAGCTACAACTTTACAAAGCTAACTATACTACTTCTGAACACCACCAGAGGTAGCTACGGAAATCAATGTGTTGATACAATTTATCCATCCTGTTTCTTTATTTGTTACAGCTATTTTCCAAGTGACCACCACAACTCATAGAGAGACTACAGGACAAACATGGCTGTGTCCCCAAAAAGAAGAATGAGGAGCAGAGGTAAAGTGTTAAAGCCAGCTGCTAAACTGAAAAGCTCACTGTCTGTTCAAATTGGGAGGGAGGGAAGATTCTTTGCAACAGAAGTTGCACTGTTGGCCTGTTGAGTGTGGTGTCAGCCGGTCCCAGACCCAGTGGCCCTCGCCGAACTATGCTCTGCTGAAGGGAGGGAGAGTGGCTAATGGCTGGCCACAGCTCAGGACATGGCCTTGTTTGTTCATGGTCCCCCATCTCTGAAAAGAGTTATGCTGTCTGCTTTGAATGGACAGCGTTTTTCTTTGTGTGCTCGATCAAAACAGAGGGGCAAAGTTAGTCAGCAAGTTGCATAGCTATCTGCATTCTAATTCTTCCAGCCTCTCTTGTATCAAGTTTGGAAACAATGTTTGACACTGTGTTTGACTGGACTGGGATGCTGGAGGTAGGAGAGATTTGTTTACCTCCCCAATACTAGATAGAACTAGATTCTAATTCCGTAGTCAGCCACTTCTCAAATATATCTACTACAGTTGTGTACAGTAGCCTACAATCATCATATAACCCTCAGAATATAATGCATACAAATGATGGTACAGTGAGTATAAGCTATGTAGTTAAAATATTTATATGCTTTTTTTTATCTGATCTATTTTCTAACAAGGTATTTGCCTATGAATCCCTGGCCCTTTTGATATTACCTGAAGGCAAATTGTACAGATTTCTACAAGTTATTTACAACAACAGCCAAACCATTCCTCTGGAAACTAGGCTGCAGATCAAAGGATTGGTTTGATCTCTATTTAGCATATTTGTTTAACCTAGCCAGTGATTCTGAAAAGTGCACAAGCTTTTGCCGTGATATGCAGAGCACCCTTTATCCGTCTTTTTCTTGTGTTAGCTCTGGATTTAAGTACTTTCTGTATTTAAGAGACAACTGGATTTGCCAGCTTTTGAAATTGAGTTGCCCACTGCTAGCTGTCTTGGCACCCAGGGATAGATAACTAGGTACGTTCCACCGCTAATCCTGATCGGCCTTGTAATAGTATTTGTGGACTGTACAGCACTCAATTAGGGCATAATGTGCTTTTTAAAATTTCCTTTAAGTTGGATTAAATTTGAAATCATGTGCAGTTTTTGCATATCTACTGTTTACTTTTTGAAGTATTGTTTTATAGCAGTTTTATTCAGGCAATGATGCTCTGCTCTGCACACATAGATGCAAAATGTCAAGCAAAGAAACAATATTCAAGTGCTCTAAAGAAAATATGCCAGGGCAATCGGGCCATTTTCTGGAAAGCTTAAGATATGCACACAATGCCCAATGCCCTAATTCTCTCTTACTTTGGGCATGGGGAAAGATGAGCACAGGTTTATCGAGAGCCAGAAAAGGGGGCACATAACTCACAAGAGGGATAAACCTGGGAAGTCATGCTGTAAATGTGTTTTACAGGAAACAATGAAAGGAGCAGACAAAGCAATTGTGGCAAAGTCCTTTGGAATATGGAAAAGCAGCTCTCAAAGGTCCAGGACCATGGAGAAGCCGGATGAGTCGTCCGAGGAGAGCAAGGAGAACCTTTCCAGCTGCACCTGTGAGTCCCTGCGAAAAGGTAAGGAACCAACATGGAGGAAAAGTGCCTCTACCTTATTTCAAATAGTCATAGGCCTATGTCTCTCGGCTCATTTTTCTTGTGGCCATTTTAATTATTACTAGCAACATTGTTTTTCATTTGACTCTCCAGCTAGCCTGCTCTTTCCAGCCAGTGAACAAACAAACAAACAAACCACATTGTTGGGCAGGAGAATTCCTTTTGAGGGAAAGTGTGTCTCCAATGATACCACTCTGCCAGGAAAAAGACAAAGCAAAAAATAGCTAACACAAAAACAGTCACAGGTGCATGGGACTGAGAGAGAACCCAGTGAATGGTCACCGCAGTCCCCAGGAGGTCTTTCAGTGTAAGCCAGTGCAGTGGGTGGACTTCTGACAAGGACATTGGTGAGCGGCCAGGTGGAGTGTGTAACTGTGAATGCTCCTGTTTATTCTTTTCACATGCTAATGTACCTACAATCTGACTTCTCTATGTGGCAAAACTTTACTTTTAGTTTACGTTTATCCCCACTAAATATTGTACTACACTTACAAATATAAACTCAACATGCAATGATTTCAAAGATTTTTCAAAGAGTTGCAGTTCATATAAGGAAATCAGTCAATTTAAATGTATTCATTAGACCCTAATGTATGTATTTCATAAGACTGGAAATAGAGATATGTATCTGTTGGTCACAGATACCTTAAAAACAAGTGGCGCTGTGGATCAGAAAACCAGTCAGTATCTGGTGTGACCTCCATTTGCCTCATGCAGTGCGACACATCTCCTTCGCGTAGAGTTGATCAGGATGTTGATTGTGGCCTGTGGAATGTTATCTCACTCCTCTTCAATGGCTGTGTTACGTTTCTGGATATTGGCGGGAACTGGAACGCTGTCGTACATGTCGATCCAGAGCATCCCAAACATGCTCAATCGGTGACATGTCTGGTGAATATGCAGGCCATGGAAGAACTTGGACATTTTCAGCTTCCAGTAATTGTGTACAGATCCTTGTGACATGGGGCCGTGTATTATCATGCTGAAACATGAGGTGATGGCAGCAGATGAATGGCACGACAATGGGCCTCTGGATCTCGTCACGGTATCTCTGTGCATTCAAATTACCATTGATTAAATGCAATTGTGTTTGTTGTCTGTGGCTTATGCCTGCCCATACCATAACCCTACCATGGGGCTCTCTGTTCACAACGTTGACATCAGCAAACTGCTTGCCCACACAATGCCATACACGCTGTCTGCCATTTGCCCGGAACAGTTGACACTGGGATTCATCCATGAAGAGCACACTTCTCCAGCATGCCAGTGGCCATCGAAGGTAGGCATTTGCCAACTGAAGTCGGTTAAGACGCTGAACTGCAGTCAGGTCAGTACCCTGGTGAGTATGACGAGCACCCTGAGACAGTTTCTGACAGTTTGTTCAGAAATGTTTCGGTCATGCAAACCCACAGTTTCATCAGCTGTCCGGGTGGCTCATTTCAGACCATCCCGCAGGTGAAGAAGCCAGATGTGGAGGTCTTGGGCTGGCGTAGTTACGCGTGCTTCTGCGGTTTTGAGGCCCGTTGGACGTACCGCTAAATTCTCTAAAACAATGTTGTAAGCGGCTTATGGTAGAGAAATAAACATTCAAGTCTCTGGCAACAGCTCTGGTGGACATTCCTGCAGTCAGCATGCCAATTGCTCGCTCCCTCAAAACCTGAGACATCTGTGTCATTGTGTTGAATGACAAAACTGCACATTTTAGAGTAGCCTTTTATTGCCACCAGCACAAGGTGCACCTGTGTAATGATCATGCTGTTAAAACAGCTTCTTGATATGCTCCACCTGTCAGGTGGATGGATTATGTTGGCATAGGAGAAATGGTCATTAACAGGAATGTAAACAAACATTTGAAAGAAATAACATTTTTGTGCATATGGAACATGTCTGGGATCTTTTAGTTCAGCTCATGAAACATGGGACCAACACTATACATGTTGCATTTCTATTTTTGTTTATTATATAAATTGTGCCTTCCTTTACTATACTTATGCAAAAATGCATATTCTATTCTTCTTAGCCATTTACTTTATGTTCGTATTTTGATATTTTATTATAACTTACTGCAAGTAAGCTTTTTGTTGGATAGTGTATACCATGTCTATCCTGCACATACGACTAATAAAGAATGCATCTTGAAACTTGAAAAACGTAAAACATACAGAAGCATTTGGATAACTCGTTTACATTCAATGTAATAATTGATGATCTGCATTGAAATTGAATTAGTGTGCAGGATGGCAATCCAGTGTTACATAAAGATTAACAGGCCTTTTTATTGGTACTGTAGGGTCTGACTTTCCATCCTTAATTGATGTAACTCTATTTTGTCTACGATTACAGTAACATGTATTTGGCTTATCAGCATACACTGTTGGCACCAAATATTTGCAAAGGGCAGATCAAATCAAATTGTATTAGTCACATGCACAGGTGTAGACCTTTACAGTGAAATGCTTATTTACGAGCCCCTAACCAACAGGGGTTTCAAAAAATATGGATAAGAGATAAAAGTAACAAGTAATTAAAGAGCAGCAGTAAAAATATATATATATATATATATACATACATACAGGGGGGTGCTGGTACAGAGTCAATGTACGGGGGGGCACCGGTTAGTTGAGGTAGTATGTACGTGGAGGTAGAGTTAAAGTGACTATGCATAGATGATGTGCGGATAGAAGTTGTTTAGAAGCCTTTTAGACCTACATTTGGCGCTCCGCTACTGTTGCCATGCGGAAGCAGAGAGAACAGTCTATGACTAGGGTGGATGGAGTCTGACAATTTTTAGGGCCTTCCTCTGACACTGCCTGGTATAGAGGTCCTGGATGGCAGGAAGCTTTGCCCCAGTGATGTGCTGGGCCGTTCGCACTACCCTCTGTAGCGCCTTGCGGTCGGAGGCCGTGCAGTTGCCATACCAGGCAGTGATGCAACCAGTCAGGATCCTCTCGATGGTGCAGCTGTAGAACCTTTTGAGGATCTGAGGACCCATGCCAAATCTTTTCAGTCTCCTGAGGGGGAATAGGTTTTGTCATGCCTTTACCAATACTCATTTTGTTACTCTCACATAATTCCAACCTTACAGTAAATAGCTAACTTTAAAAGATATCATAAGCTTTCATCATAGTAAAAACATGTATCTATCTGTGCATATGCCTCTTTCAAATTCAGTTTCTGGAAAGGGATATATGGCTCCTCTGTACTAGAAACATTTCCATACCTTCTAGTGTGAACTCTATTAATAGCATCAAAGGCAGCATTAAACATCTGCACCTCTAGCATATTTTCTGTATAACCAACCACCACAAATGACATGCTGTGTTCCTAACCCAGCTCCAACCCTGAATTACTGTGTGCTCAGTGTAATTATAAAGGAGGATTGTTGTCAGGCTATAATGCAGAATGCCAGGTACACACTGGTGGTGTCTCCCATTCCCACAAACTCACAGAGCCGTAACTATGTAGCCTACAATATGTACCCTAATCTCTAAGGTCAGCAGTAATTAGTTTAGATTTCTCTTTCTTGTTGAAACCTGAAATCAGCCATTTGTCTGCTGATAAAAATAAAACATGAGGGAAATGGAGAAAGCGCAATACTTTGGTGCTCCATTCTTCCTAAGCCTGTTGAGGTCAGGGAGATCATTCAAGATTAATTTTGAATATTGGATGTCTATCCATTTCCTTATGATGTCGGGAAATGCCTTCAAAACTGTCAGTAGGGGAAACGGTGAGAGCTATTACGGTCAAGTAGGCTTGGGTGGTGTATATGGCTGGAGGATATGGCCCATAACTCTGGGTCAGAATGCTGCGTGTTCAATCCCAGTGGATTGAAGACAAAATACGTAAAGTGTTGCTTGTTCACCCTCGATCATCTCCTTGTATTGGTGGCGGAGAGCAGGTTTATACTGAAAAACAAATTCCAGAAAAAATAGGTTAAAACATGAATGAATTAATCTCCTATAGCTTGTTATTGCCTGTTGACTGCTACAGCTGTACTAAAATGCCCACTCCATGCTCAACCTGCTTCCAGCCAAACAATGACCATGAAGACACGAAAAGATAACAAGCTAGATTTAGCAAACATTTATAAATATAAAATGGTCATCTATTTTATTTTATTTTATGCAGACTAGCTATACAATTTGAAAATCTTAAAGTATCTAAAGGATTATGATTATTTGCTGGTTAAAAAAAGGGGAGCTGCAAGAACATTAGTTTGCACCCTCTATCTTAATGGAAAAGCAGGGTTGGGTCGTCACTGTGTAGGGTCGTCACTAGTTAACACAGCCACAAAGTCACAAACCCCATCTATTTTTTACTTTTTCTCTTCTTAAAATTGCATTTTAAATCTCTCACATTTACCCTAACTTTAACCACACTGCTAACCTTAGCCTAACATTAAATTAAGAAGTAAAAGCTCATTTTAGTTCTCATAAATTTGTACGCTATAGCCAATCAAGCTCGAGACCCTGGGTCTCGACCCCGCCCTGTGCAACTGGGTACTGGACTTCCTGACGGGCCGCCCCCAGGTGGTGAGGTTAGGCAACAACATCTCCGCCCCACAAGGGTGCGTTCTGAGCCCTCTCCTGTGCTCCCTGTTCACCCACGACTGCGTGGCCACACACGCCTCCAACTCAATCATCAAGTTTGCGGACGACACAACAGTGGTAGGCTTGATTACCAACAACGACGAGACGGCCTACAGGGAGGAGGTGAAGGCCCTCTGAGTGTGGTGTCAGGAAAATAACCTCACACTCAACATCAACAAAACTAAGGAGATGATTGTGGACTTCAGGAAACAGCAGAGGGTACACCCCCCTATCCACATCGATGGAACAGTAGTGGAGAGGGTAATGAGTTTTAAGTTCCTCGGCATACACATCACAGACATACTGAATTGGTCCACTCACACAGACAGCATCGTGAAGAAGGCGCAGCAGCGCATCTTCAACCTCAGGAGGCTGAAGAAATTCGGCTTGTCACCAAAAGCACTCACAAACTTCTACAGATGCACAATCGAGAGCATCCTGGCGGGCTGTATCACCGCCTGGTACGGCAACTGCTCCGCCCACAACCGTAAGGCTCTCCAGAGGGTAGTGAGGTCTGCACAACGCATCACCGGGGGCAAACTACCTGCCCTCCAGGACACCTTCACCACCCGATGTTACAGGAAGGCCATAAAGATCATCAAGGACAACAACCACCCGAGCCACTGCCTGTACACCCCGCTATCACCCAGAAGGAGAGGTCAGTACAGGTGCATCAAAGCTGGGACCGAGAGACTGAAAAACAGCTTCTATCTCAAGGCCATCAGACTGTTAAACAGCAACCACGAACATTGAGTGGCTGCTGCCAACACACTGACTCAACTCCAGCCACTTTAATAATGGGAATTGAGGGGAAATTATGTAAAATATATCACTAGCCACTTTAAACAATACTACCTACTATAATGTTTACATACCCTACATTATCCATCTCATATGCATACGTATATACTGTACTCTATATCATCGACTGCATCCTTATGTAATACATGTATCACTAGCCACTTTAACTATGCCACTTTGTTTACATACTCATCTCATATGTATACTGTACTCAATACCATCTACTGTATCTTGCCTATGCTGCTCTGTACCATCACTCATTCATATATCTTTATGTACATATTCTTTATCCCCTTACACTGTGTATAAGACAGTAGTTTTGGAATTGTTAGTTAGATTACTTGTTGGTTATTACTGCATTGTCGGAACTAGAAGCACAAGCATTTCGCTACACTCGCATTAACATCTGCTAACCATGTGTATGTGACAAATAAAATTTGATTTGATTTCGACTGACTGTTTTGTTGAATGGAAACCCAAGTGTAGGCTACAGAGAAAAGCTATTTGGCTCTCAGACAACTCATGATTAGGAAGAACTTTGCAGCAGGTGTTTCTGATTTAATTAACATGCCATGCTGGTGGTTGTAACATTTTAAATAAATCCAGCCCTGAAATGAAACGAAGGCTGAAAAGAAAATGCATATCTCATAGGAAAATACCTGTAACATGCTGACAACACCATTCGCGCATGTTGATTTTGTCAACCCACACCAGATGCGATCAGGACATGCAGGTTTCTCATAATCTCTCCTTCAGGCCTCTTCTTCTTTGGACTTTATATGGCGGTTTGCAACCAACTTTTTAAGATGCATTACCACCACCAACTGGACTGGAGTGTCGACCTCAGTTCATCTTTCAATCAACCACGTGGGTATATGCTCCTACAAACCAATGAGGAGATGGGAGAGGTGGGACTTGCAGCACGTCAAGCTTCAAAAATAAACTCAGCAAAAAAAGTAACATCCTCTCACTGTCAACTGCGTTTCTTTTCAGCAAACTTGACGTGTAAATATTTGTATGAACATAAGATTCAACAAGTGAGACAAACTTTACAAGTTCCACAGACATGTGACTAACAGAAATGTAATAATGTGTCCCTGAACAGGGGGGGGGGGGGGGTCAAAATCAAAAGTAACAGTCGGTATCTGCTTTAAGCACTGCAGTGTATCTCATCATGGACTGCACCAGATTTGCAGTTCTTGCTGTGAGATGTTACACCGCTCTTCCTCCAAGGTGCCTGCAAGTTCCCAGACATTTCTGGGAGGAATGGTCCTAGCCTTCGCCCTCCGATCCAACAGGTCCCAGACGTGCTCAATGGGATTGAGATCCGGGCTCTTGGCTGGCCATGGCAGAACACTGACATTCCCGTCTTGCAGGAAATCACTCACAGAACGAGCAGTATGGCTGGTGGCATTGTCAGGCTGGAGAGTCATGACAGGATGAGCCTGCAGGAAGGGTACCACTTGAGGGAGGATGACATCAAGCTCAGTCCAATGATAATGTGACACACCGCCCCAGGCCATGACGGACCCTCCACCTCCAAATCGATCCCGCTCCAGATTACAGGCCTCAGTGTAACACCCATTCCTTCGACGAGAAACCCGAATCTGACTATCACCCCTGGTGAGACTAAACCGCGACTTGTCATTGATGAGCACTTTTTGCCAGTCCTGTCTGGTCCAGCAACGGTGGGTTTGTGCCCATAGGCAAATGTGTTGCCGGTGATGTCTGGTGAGGACCTGCCTTACAACAGGCCTACAAGCCCTCAGTCCAGCCTCTCTCAGCCTATTGCGGACAGTCTGAGCACTGATGGAGGGATTGTGCGTTCCTGGTGTAACTCAGGCAGTTGTTGTTGCCATCCTGTACCTGTCCCGCAGGTGTGATGTTCAGATGTACCGATACTGTGCAGGTGTTGTTACACGTGCTCTGCCACTGCGAGGACGATCAGCTGTCCGTCCTGTCTCCTTGTAGCGCTGTCTTAGGCGTCTCACGATACGGACATTGCAATTTATTGCCCTGGCCACCTCTGCAATCCTCATGCCTCCTTGCAGCATGCCTAAGGCACGTTCACGCAGATGAGCAGGGACCCTGGGCATCTTTCTTTTGGTGTTTTTCAGAGTCAGTAGAAAGGTCTCTTTTGTGTCCTAAGTTTTCATAACTGTGACCTTAATTGCCTACCGTCTGTAAGCTGTTAGTTTCATAACGACCGTTCCACAGGTGCATGTTCATTAATTGTTTATGGTTCATAGAACAAGCATGGGAAACAGTGTTTAAACCCTTTACAATGATGATTTGTGAAGTTATTTGGATTTTTACAAATTATCTTTGAAAGACAGGGTCCTGAAAAAGGGCTGTTTCTTTTTTTGCTGAGTTTAGAACCTAGTTCTATTTTATTGCCTGGCTGCGCAGACGTGTGGGTGCAATGATTGAATAACATGTGTGTGTACATTTATTTTGCAAAGCTTGCGCACGCAACGCAGGCGTTGTGGTCAGCATGTAAGAGTCACGAAAACATTCGAAGTCACACATTCGAATTTGGCACTTCAAATACAGTGAGCTCCAAAAGTATTGGGACAGTGACACATGTCTTGCTGTTTTGGCTCCAGGACTTTGATTATCAAATGGTACTATGGGTAAGCTCCGGCCATCGTCTTTCAGCTGAAAAATGTGCATTTCTATTCGTGTGGGCGTTTTTAAATTCAAAACTTTTGGAGAAATTGAACAATACTGAGCAGCAGCTTCAAAATTTGACGTTTGGCAAAATGGAACGATACAGAGTAGGGTGTCCAAAACACTTCCAAATGTTATGTTTGGAGCAACTTTGAAATTTGGTCTTTGGAAAAATGTGGATGAACATCTAATTCTGCAGTGAGACTGTGAGAGCTTGTTGGCTTAGGTTATGTGACTGAGCCATGGTTTCTGTGTGAAATTGTATCCCGATACTGGCACTGTGTCCTTGTGAGGGAGTCTTGTAAAATGGGTTTACTTAGCGCCTTTGCTGGCATTTTCCGAAGATAGCAAATGCACAAACACTGCCCCCTGATCGTATTAACTGTAAAACAAAGTGATGTAAGTCTTTGTCTGCTTGTGTGGCATAGGTTTCCTCTGTATGAGTTTAGTGGTCAGCTCAAAATGTATGTTGCCAGGGATGTTACAGAACCAACATGCAGTTCAGCCATAAGACAAGTATCACTATATAATATACATGACTAATTGTCTCTTCTGTGGTTTATCATTGGACATGAATTGACTGTAAACGTCTGTCCCCAAAATGCACCATGTTAAACTAGAGAGCTGCTGAGTGAGATACCCTTGCCCATTGGGCAACCATCCATGGAAGCAATCTCTTATAGTAACACATACAGTACTTTACATTAAAGGAACTAGTATGAGACAAGTTATTAATACTGTTGCCTTCTTTTGCAAACACATGTCTTGCTGATATGGTGTTCTCCTTTAAGCCCTTCCTATGGACACATTGTTTTTGCAATCATGCATAAAAACAATATACTGTATAGTATACTGTACAATGCATACAGTACATGGCCCACATGTGTACTGTACACCGAGTATTTTACAGAGACTAGAATACCAAGGTGTGGCGAGATCTTTCTTTAATCACTCAATTTACAGTACAAATCAGTTGAAATATCTCCACGCATCCCACTTATTTACATTTGAATTACTACTATTACTTATTTTTGGGATGTGACTATAGCAAGGCCTTGCACTAGAACGAAGCAAAAATACTTTTCCACTGGAGGTTTAGGTGCTTGTTTCTTTTAAATGCCATCATCTTTGCTGAAATCCCCTCTCAAAAGAACCTTTCACTTGCTGGAATAAATTCAAATTAAAATTTAAATCCCTCTTTGCATTTCTTCAGCCTCTTTTAAAATAGCTGCCTTCTTTTAGAAAGCTGTTTATGTAGTGATCTGTTCATAATCCAGTTTGTTTCTCAACAGCGAAAAACACAGAAATCGTATTATCACTATCTTGGAGAGATGATGCGAGAAATCAGGAACTATAAATGTCTGGATCTGTAGAAGTTTTCTAAGTGCAAAAGACCATTTATGAAGAACAGTAACATTTGACTTGCAAATATCGATAGTACATTGTATCGAGAGATCTCAGAATGTATCAAATACCTTCTGTGATGTTATTCAGAAAACTAGACAATGGCTGTACAGAAGTCTCAAATGTGTGCTAGGTAGATAGCTTATCAAAAATGTTCTACCATGTGATATACAGCTTTTGTACTGAGCATATGAAGATTTAACTATTGGCACAATGGGTGAACCTTACATGTCATTGACAATCTTCCAGACTTCTATAAATAACAACCATCCCAATCTCAGACTTCTATAAACAAAAACCCTTCCCAATCTCACAAGTCCTTCTAATATTTTGTAGAAAACAAGATTTAATCAAGAATGAAATTAATAAAAACATAAAACAGCAACACATTTATATGGAAGTGCCTTGTAATATCTATCCAGTTGAAAATATGTAAAATAACTGGGAAGAGCCAGTTGGGAGATTTAATTTGCTCCAGCTAGATTGGGTTCATTGTTTGGAAACAAATTATAATTCTGTCTCCAGAAAGTTAACAAAGATCTAAACAAAAGGAAATCAATGGCCAAGCCCATTAATCACTCAAACCAAGCTACTTGTGCTGAAGAAACTTACTTCATAATCAATTTCTTTGTTTTGCTCAAAAGGGCATTTGCATTCTGATGCAAGCTTATTGTATTGGGCTCAATCAAAATATTGTAAACCACATTAATGAAAGTATTTTTGTGTTTTCAAGTGTCTCTGAATAGTCATCATGAAAAACGGTGGCTGTCTTACAAACTGCTGTAAAAAGCTGTTTTTAACATGGACCACTGCGCTACTGATAAGGGTCATGTGTTGATTTGTCAACAACAAAAGGTATCAAGGTGGAACATTGTGCCAGACTCTTATGTCTAGTGATTTAAGACTTATGATTCTGGCATTGATAATACTGACCTTTAAGCACAAGTACAAGCAATCCACCTCTGCAGAGTTTCTGCTAAAGATCATTGGTTATAAAATCGAGACAAATCTGTAAGCTACAGAATGTGTTGCTGAATGCTACTTATTATTCATTATTATTATTATCAAGACAATCTACTGCTCATCAACATGATCATTACAGAATCCACAGACTCACCTGTTGCCATTATTTTGCCTGGCCATCCCAGGTGAGCCACTTTGTGGATGGGTCGGGGGTTATGTCGGTCTGTTGCAACGAGTCAATATCTGAGACTGCTAGAGTAGACCCAGTTGAAAACCAGTCCCCGAGACCCAACACTTAGACCCAGAACTAGACCTAGTGTTTCAAAACTGTGACAAGATCAAGACCAGTTTAAATGTTGAAAATGAGATCCAGGCCAAGACAATTGTAAGAAGTCAGGCATCTTATTCCTAAACATAAGCCATTGCATTGCCTACCAGCTCACACATAAGGGAAGCAAGGCACCCTGGCACTTGTGCGTTAAATCATTCCTACTTGGCCACATAACTCTGGCAAGAGGAGGTATTGAGTGTTATGTCTTGACCACAGGTTGAGTGACTACGAAGACCATGTTGTCCAAACATTAGCCCAGACCAGAAGTATTGGATCCAAAGACACCGATCCATACAACTTGGGCACTGAAACCCTGGTCTATGCAGTCTTAAGTGGTGTTGACCTAGACCATGAGATCAAGTCTCCATCTTTGCTACATTTCCCTAAAAGATGAACAACTAGTCCCTTTTAATATCACCTAGCATACTACGATATTCAGAACGGTTGAGCATACAACTTTTTCCAGAGATTGTGTATGCCATGGTAAAGCACGAAAGAACAGTCAGAAACTTTTGTCTGCAATCTGACTTCTTCACTACTACAGCAGCAGATCACCCAACGGTGTTATGTAGCTTTGCACACCTGGATTGTACAAAAAATTATTCTTTAAGCTCTGTCAAGTTGGTTGTTTATCAATGCCAGATAGCCATTTTCAAGTCTTGCCATAGATTTTCAAGACGATTTAAGTCCAAATTATAACTTAGCCATCTAGGAAAGCGGACAGAACCAAGTTTTTCTCTAGGATTTTGCTTAGCTCTATTCCATTTCTTTTTAGCCTAAAAAACTCCCTAGTCTTTTGCCGATGACAAACATTTCCATAAAATGATGCAGCCACCACCATGCTTGAAATATGAGGAGTGATACTCAGTGATGTGTTGTTGGATTTGACAAACATAATGCATTGTGTTCAGGACGCTCCAGCAGGTGTATCTCACTGATCATCCCTAAAGCCAACACCTCATTTGGCCGCCTTTCTTTCCAGTTCTCTGCTGCCTGTGACTGGAACGAATTGCAAAAAGCGCTGAAGTTGGAGACTTTTATCTCCCTCACCAACTTCAAACATCTGCTATCTGAGCAGCTAACCGATCGCTGCAGTTGCACATAGTCTATCGGCAAATAGCCCACCCATTTTTACCTACCTCATCCCAATACTGTTTTTATTTATTTACTTTTCTGCTCTTTTACACACCAATATCTCTACCTGTACATGACCATCTGATCATTGATCACTCCAGTGTTAATCTGCAAAATTGTAATTATTCGCCTACCTCATGCCTTTTGCACACAATGTATATAGACTCCCCTTTTTTTTCCTACTGTGTTATTGACTTGTTAATTGTTTACTCCATGTGTAACTCTGTGTTGTCTGTTCACACTGCTATGCTTTATCTTGGCCAGGTCGCAGTTGTAAATGAGAACTTGTTCTCAACTAGCCTACCTGGTTAAATAAAGGTGAAATAAAACAAATAAAAATTTAAAAAGGAAGTAAACTTCCTTTCTTTGCCACATTGTTTTCCAGTTTTACTTTAGTGCCTTGTTGCAAACAGGATGGATGTTTTGGAATATTTATATTCTGTACAGGCTTACTTCTTTTCAATCTGTCATTTAGGTTTGTGTTGTGGAATAACAACAATGTTGTTGATCAATTTTCAGTGTTCTCTCCTATTCCAGCCATTAAACTCTGTAACTGTTTTAAAGTCACCATTGGCCTCATGGTGAAATCCCTGAACTGTTTCCTTCTTCTCCGGCAACTAAGTTAGGAAGGACACCTGTGTCTTTGTAGTGACTGGGTGTATTGATACACCATCCAAAGTGTAATTAATAACTTCACCATGCTCAAAAGAATATTCAATGTCTGCTTTATTTTTTAGATGTTTTCATCTACCAATCGGTGCCTTTCTTTGTCTGGCTTTGGAAAACCTCCTTGTCTTTGTGGTTGAATCTGTGTTTTTTTATATATATATATATAACTAAGCAAGTTTGAAATTCACCTTTTATATAATTATCTGTATGTGTGGGGTACTGAGATGAGGTTCATTCGTTAGCCCATGCAATTTATGACTTCAGATTATTTTCACTCCTGAACTTGTTTAGGCTCGCCATAACAAAGTGGGTGAAAACTTATTGACTGAATACATTTCAGCTTTCATTTTTTATTAAGTTGTACAAATTTCAAAAAATACAATTCCACTTTGACATTATGGGGTATTGTATGTAGGCCAGTGACACAACATCTAAATTGAACCCATTTTAAATTCAGGCTGTAACACAAAATATGGAAAAAGTCAAGGGGTGTGCATACTTTCAGAAGGAACTGTATGCTCTGTTGCTCTTTATTTGCATATGCAAATTGATAAACCCTTTTTTAATTCCAATAATTTTATGTGACTATTTCTGAGATGAACAAGGCATCAAGTGGTTGCACAATGGCAGACAGATGAGTAAATTGGGTTTCACACTATAAACCAGGAGGTGGTGATTGGCTATTCCTATTATTTGAGCACAATTCTGAAGCATTTTATCTTAAATTAACCTCACTTTATTCTAGTATATAATGATTTCAACATTTTAGATTAATGACTGAATGAATATTCATACCTACTCTGTTGTATTACATGGAAACCTAGAACTAGAACCAGCTTTGGGTTGCCGGTTGCCTAGATTTGAATTGAGATTGTTTTAAAACATCGTTGGTTGACTTCATAAAGATAATTTATTGTTCTTACAGTACATTAGAAGAATTCCGGAAAACATTATATTTGTGTAGGCTTTACACACAGCCCGTATCGTGCTCAAAAACAATGGGGTGCTTTGACATTTCACTTCTTTGCTTACATAATTTGCAGCAGAATGCAAAAAGCTTTTAGACACAGATGTGACCCGTTGTAATACTTTTCTAAATGCAATCAAACACTTTCTACAAACATGAGCAGTACTTTTTAAATGTGAACCCTTGTCTGACATGTAATTTCATCCAACCCACTCCTCTTTTCATTCCTCCGCTATCTCCCCTCAGTTTTCCTGTTGATGAAATAGTTTTGAAAAACACTATATGCTGGTTCATGGGTCATGTTGTAGGCTTTGGAATAAACCTTTTTGTAGATTAATCAGGGACAACGCATATTTTTGCGTTTTACTTTCACTGAATTTGTGAATAACTGAGCTGTTGGGCTTACTACACTGTCATCTGTAATGTTTTTCATTTAGTTAGGATTGCTGTCTTACAATAGTTCAGACCATGACATAATCAGTACTTTCTTGGACAAGCGCTTAAGATGTTCTTTCACTATGATTGTCTGCATCAGCTAAGGAAGAAAACATGTTTTTATTATTATATGATGTTGAAAGTGATGGCTCTATGCTTTCATATTTTCTAAACCACCAACACACACGAATGGTGCATAAGAAAGATCAAGCAGAATGTACTCTTGACGTCCCGCTTTTCAGTATGTACCATGAAATGGCTCTTGAAAGACAGTGACAAAATTAAACGTTAAATTAGGCATTAAACAAGGTGATGATCAACTGCCAAACCTTAAGTAATGATATGCCTCAGCCATCCTCAAGTCCCCAGCCTTGCTTATACAAATTGCGCAGATATCAAAAAGCACAGAAATTACATTATTATTATTATTATTATTATTATTATTACACACTGTGTTCACATGTCTCACCCCAGAGACTGGGATGACACAACCTAGAGATAAGCGTGTTTTGGGTGGCCTCTGTCATCAGCTGGGGAAGGAGATGCTTGCATCTCTAAGAGGCCCCCTTATGGGTATCACTTATTTTTAAATGCTAAACCGTGGCCCCCTACCCCCATACACCCACTCTCCACTCCCCCGTCCCTCACCTCTCCTCCCGCCCCAGGCTCCACCCAGAAGTGTGGCTTGCCTTTGTCATTGTAATCTTGCCCTGTTTGCTAAACGCTTCCAATGTTTACTCTCTGCTACGGGGGCTTGTATTACCAGGAGTCAGCAGGATGCGCATGACATCACTAGCGCTGGGGCTGGGGGGCTTTTGTAGGAGCTGCGTTTCTGATGTCTCGAGGCCCCTGTCTTCTCTCCCTTTATTCCCCATTTTCTCTATCCAGGCTTGTCTAATGCCTGAGCTAACTCAGGAGGCTAACATGGCCTACAGGGAGGAATTACACCTAATTACTTAAATAACTGCTGTGCAGCAGCTAGCCTTCCTTCCTTAGTCACCAAAAATAATTTCCAGATCCCTGGCTTTTAATGATAGTTAGTCGTCTCTGGTAACAGAAAAGATCTAGGACAAAATGGGATTTCATTCATTCACATAGGAGAGAGGGAAATAAAATAAGACAGACAGGTACTAAGATACAGAAGGGGAAAAAAATTCCAATTAACCGACAAGGCTTTCATGACATATACTTTGGTTGTTGTTGCCGTAGCGATAAAGTCGCAGACATTGAAACTCGTCTGTTGAGCCATTGTTATCATCCCTGGCCATCTGCTGCCGAGGACTGACATTCCTGCTCATTTGCATGATGAGTGATATGGGAAGCTTGGGAGGGCGTATGCCCCACTCAGTCCTATGACAAAGCAAGTGAAAGTTTTTGAAGCAGAATATAAGGGGTAAGAAAAACAATATATATATATATATATATATATATATATATATATATATATATATATATATATATATACTTATATATATACTTATATATATATATATATATATATATATATATATATATATATATATATATATATATACATATATATATACTTATATATATATATACTTATATCAAGCATGTGTGTGTGTGTAGAGGGCTAACGCATGCATCTGCCTCCCTGTTTGTGTGTTTTGCGGATGTGGGAGTAGAATGAGGAGGGGGTTGTCTGCTGTTGATGTGCAAATGTGCATCATATTGAAGGACTGTGAATGGGGAGGTGTGACGTAAAAAGGGACCCGAACGCAGGTGCTTATCTCCAGGCTGTCAAAGGCATAGTATGTCATATTCCTGGGGACTACCTTTCAAAGACACTGCACCAGCTCGGCCATCAAGCGACTGGGGGGAAATCAAACTTTCTGGATCATAGAAGTAGGTTTGTGTCAAAAGTAATTTTATAATAATAATGTATAGTGGTTATGGTGTTTGTTTGTTTTTTTGTCATTGACATCAAGCGCTGAGTGTGAGTGCATGTGAAAGACAAGAATTTTATCCTCTTGATGTTGTCATATGACTTCATAAAAAGGTCATATATATATATATGTTTAAAAGTTAATGCACATGTTTATTGCTATAGGACAGTAACTACTAATGTGTTAAAAAGTTTGCTATAATTGTACAATATGAATATAGAAATAATATAAATTGTTATATTTATAAATGTCATACATCAAGAAAGTATCTGTCTGCTAAATACAGGATTGTTGCCATGATGTGGATCAGTGCTCTTAGTAAAAGTGCAGCTTCTACAAGGGTCTCAGACCGCTAGAGAGGACATTATATTGCTCAAATGGGGTTTTAAGAAGCACAACCTATATTTGGATCATCCAGATAGTGTTAAATGCTGTCGACACAAATGCTGTATGTTTAATTCAGGTGGAGTATAAGCTAAGGTCTTAGAAGAACACGTTAGTATTGTGTTGAAGGCAATGCTTTGTCAGGTTGTGCTGGGTGAAGGTTGCATTAATGCTTGTTGAAATCCTGTTGTATTCTAAATGCTGTATTATGGTCGATAATAAGTGATCATTGAGACTTCTGTGGCAGACATGGTCCAGACCTTACACTTGAACAAACTCTGAAGAGACACAGTACAAGGTCTCCAGGGAAACTGTTGATTTAGGGGGAAGGATGGATGTTTCAAAGGTTTATCATCAGGACCGTCAATAGACTTAAGCCTATGCCTCAGAAGGGTAAAGATAGAAGAATATGTTAAGGGCTAATTTGGAAGAAAATGTATACATTTTTTTCATAACATACTGCAGCTAGGGATTTTGTCAAGACAACTGGTGGGTTGATAAGTGAGTTGTGTATTGAGAAAAACAACTTGTTTTTTGAGGCCTTTGCATAGGCCACATGATTAAATGAATATATTTTCAGGCGTAACATGTTGTGTGGGTAAGAATACTTTAATTTTAGTCAGTTCCCTCCAGCGGAAACTTATTTTCAAGATGTCATTTAAAAAAATAGTTGTTTGTGTAGTTCTGTCTTTGCAACCTACTATGTTATTTTAAGCTTGAGTAAGTGTGCAGAGCAAAATTAACATCCCAACTTGTAATTTAAATCTGTTAAATCGAAGTCTGTTCCTGTTGGAACTGTTTAGAACATACATTTGAATAGATGTTAGAGATTTTCAGAAATTGCTCAAATATTGCATTTTGTGTCATGTTTATGAAAAACCATACTGAAAAAAAAGACTTGTTAATCAACTCTCAAATAGCTGACTCCCATTTGAGCTGTGATATTTCAACAAGGCAATGTGATATACAGACCAATATGCCATGTGTAATATATAATATGCCAAATATAATATATTTAATCTTCCATGTATAATATATAATATGCCTTGTCTAATAATTATTGCTGCAAGGTGAAATCTTTTCAAAGTTAGGTATGCCCAATACAAAGAGTTGGAAATGTGATAATACTGAGACAAACCACTGAAATCATGAGTATATGGTCAATCTTTGGAGGTTATTTTAATACCACAGTTACAACAACACAAAGATGACAAATGATATGGTATTGAAGTGAAGTCATCTACCCTCTTGCTGTACTGTATGCAGCCCCCTTCCTGCTCCAAGCAGGATACTAATGCAGTTGCTACACAACAGAGTAATGTTAGCTCTCTTTGCCTGCACTCCAGTACGACAACAGGAGCTGTCCATGGTACCTAGAGAATAAAGACTGTGTCGTCCAGAGGGGCAGCTGAAATTACAAACTCCACTTTATTTTTGTAAAACTTGATTATTGAGTTGTATGATGATAACATGATTGTTCTATAGGATATCAAGTGCCCTGCTGTGACTTATTAACTTTGTCACTTTTCACTTGACAAATCTTTCCATAACTCAACAAATAGATTAAAACAGAGTTATTCAAGACTCTTTACTTTTCATTTTCCAGATTGAGTCAAATATAGAGAAAGTAGCTGTCATGCATTGTGAAACACTGCAAGCAGCAAAGAGTTACAGTAGCAAACATGGTGGTAAATATCCATCCAATATGTACTGTTACCTGTTTTTCCCCACTCAAACTTCACTTAGTTAATCTAGGAAAATGAATTATGTGGATTTAATTCAGCAAGGTTTCAGAAATGTTCCATCTGCTCTTGAGCAGCTGGGGAAAGGATACATGTAATTAATTACTTCACTTTTGAACAGTATTCCAGAGAAACTGTGAGGTTTGTATGATTGGGAATACATTTGCAATCCTAAATGTACAACATAAATATGTATTTATGACAATGCTGAATGATCCTTTTTGCTGCGTGTGATTTGTTTGGGCCAATTTAATATCACTTGAATTGACAGAAAACAAGTGTTTTTAATGTCTAAAACAGGCCCTCTAATAGATCTATATGCAGAGGATTTCAGAAAGGAGGCATAAAAATACTATCTGTTTAGTAACCCATGTTGGTCCTTTGGCTATATCAACTTAATTTGAAACCCACATAAATATATGCAATGGATTCTATATAATGATCAAGCAGTACTCCTCTGAAGATAAGTTTACTTAAGGTTATATCTGTTTTAAAATGATTCTGACTGGGATAGACTATACTTTCCTGATTGCCATGTTGCAGTTAGAGGTTTCCTGATGCACAGACTATGAAGTATTTAGTCATAAATAGGAAATATTGAAATATGATTTAAAACATGTATAGTAACCAAACCAAGATCATCTGAATATAATTGATCTATAAATACATTACAGGTAGTATTCTTTTTAAATAGAATACTTGTAAAATGTAATGGTTTTTTTTAGTGAGGGGTTTTATATGCTTGACATGGTGGCGCTATAAGCAATGTCCCTAATTAAAATTACATGGGATTTTTTTTCCGCTCTTTTTTAATTCAAAATATATTTTAGAATTTACCTTGATTGTAATGTTACCTCATTGGCTGTGGTTTTGTTTGTTGGCCTAACTATAAAGGATCTGCTTGTACCCTTGTGGGTTGAGAAGAATTAGGATTTATGAATTTATTTCCTCTGTTGTATTGTTTAAACAGCTTTGGTTTAGTTTTGATCCCTTCCTCTTGCCTTTGAGGCTGTTCCACGGTGTCAGCTGTTGACTGATAGTAAGAGAACTGCCTCACAGTGTGAATGAAAGAAAACTAGCGGTTGGTAAACACTGATAAGGGATAAATAGAAAGCGGTCAGGCAGAGATAGTTCTGTGGGAGCCCAGATTGTGTGCGGTCTGTTAAAATGAGATTCTGAGCCTGTCCTTTTTATTCTCCCCCCCCCCCTCCCCTCTGCTGCGTTTGTCTGGAAAATCTCCAGTGACCCTGCACAACAGTCCCAGGCTGCACTATTCTCTTTTTGTGTTTTGTTTTCTAACAAGGGTCAAGTTGGCCGATAGACATGTCCCTGATGCTTATAGACAGCTGTCATGACTGCAAGTACTTACAAAAATTTATGTTACATGGACTTATAGTTCTGCTGCACCAGAAACACAGCATCAGGGAAATAGTGAAAAGATAAGTAAAATGTCTAGAACATTCTCTGAAAATGTCCAGCCTTTGTCTGTTTGACATTTTATTGTCGAATGGTTTCACTTCATGTTTCTTCACAATTTCTTTCAATGTTTTTTTTTAATCTACTTGTGTATGAAAGTTTTGGAATGAATTGAAATTAAATGTTGTAAGAGTTAATACTTTAATGATAAAAAGTGCAACTTTGAAAAATTTTGAACAAACTAATGCACATGCTTACTTACAGTACCAGTCAAAAGTTTGGACACACCTACTCATTCCAGGGTTTTTCTTCATTTTTACTATTTTCTACATTGTAGAATAATAGTGAAGACATCAAAACGATTATATAACACATATGGAATCATATAGTAACCAAAAAAGTGTTAAACAAATCCAAATATATTTTAAGAGATTTTTCAAAGTAGCCACCCTTTGGCTTTTGGTATTCTCTCGACCAGCTTCATGAGGTTGTCACCTGGAATGCATTTTAATTAACTGCTGTGCCTTTTTAAAAGTTAGTTTTTGGAATGTGTTTGAGCCAATCAGTTGTGTTGTGACAAGGTAGGGGTGGTATACAGAAGATAAGCTTGGTAAAAGACCAAGTCCATATTATGGCAAGAACAGCTCAAATTAGCAAAGAGAAATGACAGTTCATCATTACTTTAAGACATGAAGATAAGTCAATCCAGAACATTTCAAGAACTTTGAAAGTTTTTCATTAACAGTCTCAAAAAACATCAAGCGCAATGATGAAGCGGTTCATGTGGACCGCCACAGGAAAGGAAGACCCAGAATTACCTCTGCTGCAGAGGATAAGTTAATTAGAGTTATCAGCCTCAGATTGCAGCCCAAATAAATTATTCACAGAGTTCAAGTAACAGACACATCTCAACATCAACTGTTCAGAGCAGACTGCGTGAGTCAGGCCTTCATGGTCGAATTGCTGCAAAGAAACCACTACTAAAGGACACCAATAAGAAGAGACTTGCTTGGGCCAAGAAACACGAGCAATGGACATTAGACCGGTGGAAATCTGTCCTTTGGTCTGATGAGTCCAAATTTGAGATTTTTGGTTCCAACTGCCGTGTCTTTGTGAGACGCAGAGTAGGTGAACGGATGATCTCTGCATGTCTGGTTCAAAGGTTTGGACACCTACACATTCAAGTGTTTTTCTATATTATCACTATTTTGTACATTGTAGAATAATAGTGAAGACATCAAAACTATGAAATAACACAATCATGTTGTAACCAAAAAAGATTTGAACAAATCGAAATATGTTATTTTAAATTCTTCAAAGTAGCCACCCTTTGCCTTTATGGTGGCAGGGTAGCTCACACCCTCAAACAGGGTAGCCTAGTGGTTAGAGTGTTGTATTAGTGACTGAAAGGTTGCAAGTTCAAATCCCCGAGCTGACAAGGTACAAATCTGTCGTTCTACCCCTGAGCGGGCAGTTAACCCACTGTTCCTAGGCCGTCATTGAAAATAAGAATTTGTTTTTAACTGAATTGCCTAGTAAAATAAAGGTAAAAAATAAACCTCTCTTGCACACTCTTGGCATTCTCTCAAACAGCTTAATCTGGAATGGTTTACCAACAGTCTTGAAGGAGTTCCCACATATGAGCAGTTGTTGGATGCTTTTCCTTCACTCTGCAGTCCAACTCATCCCAAGCCATCTCAATTGGTTTGAGGTCGGGTGATTGTGGAGGCTAGGTTCTCTGATGTAGCACTCCATCACTCTTCTTCTTGGTCAAATAGCCCTTACACAGCCTGGAGGTGTGTTGGGTCATTATTCTATTGAAAAACAAATGATAGTCCCACTAAGTGCAAACCAGAAGAATGCTGTAGTAGCCATGCTGGTTAAGTGTGCCTTGACTTCTAAATAAATCACAGACAGTGTCACCAGCAACGCACCCCACATCATCACACCACCTCCTCCATGCTTCACGGTGGGAACCACACGTACAGAGATTATCCATTTGTCTTCCCTACATCTCACAAAGACACTGCGGTTGTAACCAAAAATCTCAAATTTGGACTCATCAGTCCGAAGGATAGATTTCCACTGGTCTAATGTCCATTGCTTGTGTTTCTTGGCCCAAGCAAATCTCTTCTTCTTATTGGTGTCCTTTAGTATTGATTTCTTTGCAGAAATTTGGCCATGAAGGCCTGATTCACACTGTCTCCTCTGAACGGTTGATGTTGAAATGTGTCTGTTACTTGAACTCTGTGAAGCATTTATTTGTGCTGCAATCTGAGGCGCAGTTAACTGTAATGAACTTAACCTCTGCAGCAGAGCAAACTGTGGGTCTTCTTTTCCTGTGGCTGTCCTCATGAGCCAGTTTCATCATAGCGCTTCATGGTTTTAGCGACAGCACTTTGGGTATTGACATTTTTGGGTATTGACTGACCTTCATGTCTTAAAGTAATGATGGACTGTCTTTGCTTATTTGAGCTGTTTTTGCCATAATATGGACTTGGTATTTTACCAAATATGGCTATCTTCTATATATTACCCCTATCTGGTCACAACACAACTGAATGGCTCAAACGCATTAAGAAGGAAATAAATTCCACAAACTAACTTTTAACAAGGCACACCTGTTAATTGAAATGCATTCCAGTTGACTACCTTATGAAGCTGGTTGAGAGAGTGCCAAGAGTGTGCAAAGCTGTCATCAAGACAAAGGTGGCTACTTTGTAGAATCTCAGATATATTTGGATTTAACACTTTTGATTCCACACATGTTATTTCATAGTAGAATGTAGAAAATAGTACTAATAAAGAAAAAACCCTTGAATGAGTAGGTGTCCAAACTTTTGACTGGGACCTGAGATACATACATAGATACTGTATGTACATACATACATACATACATACATGGGGTGGCAGGGTAGCCTAGTGGTTAGAGCGTTGGACTAGTAACCGAAAGGTTGCAATGCAAGTTCAAACCCCCGAGCTGACAAGGTACAAATCTGTCGTTCTGCCCCTGAACAGGCAGTTAACCCACGGTTCCTAGGCCATCATTGAAAATAAGAATTTGTTCTTAACTGACTTGCCTAGTAAAATAAAGGTTAAATAAAAAACATACTGTAAATACATACTGTAAATACATACAGTGGGGCAAAAAAAGTATTTAGTCAGCCACCAATTGTGCAAGTTCTCCCACTTAAAAATATGAGACAGGCCTGTAATTTTCATCATAGGTACACTTCAACTATGACAGACAAAATGAGAAGAAAAAAAATCCAGAAAATCACATTGTAGGATTTTTAATGAATTTATTTGCAAATTATGGTGGAAAATAAGTATTTGGTCACCTACAAACAAGCAAGATTTCTGGCACTCACAGACCTGTAACTTCTTCTTTAAGAGGCTCCTCTGTCCTCCACTCATTACCTGTATTAATGGCACCTGTTTGAACTTGTTATCAGTATAAAAGACACCTGTCCACAACCTCAAACAGTCACACTCCAAACTCCACTATGGCCAAGACCAAAGAGCTGTCAAAGGACACCAGAAACAAAATTGTAGACCTGCACCAGGCTGGGAAGACTGAATCTACAATAGGTAAGCAGCTTGGTTTGTAGAATCAACTGTGGGAGCAATTATTAGTAAATGGAAGACATACACGACCACTGATAATCTCCCTCGATCTGGGGCTCCACGCAAGATCTCACCCTGTGGGGTCAAAATGATCACAAGAACGGTGAGCAAAAATCCCAGAACCACACGGGGGGACCTTGTGAATGACCTGCAGAGAGCTGGGACTAAAGTAACAAAGCCTACCTACCAGTGACACACTACGCCGCCAGGGACTCAAATCCTGCAGTGCCCCCTGCTTAAGCCAGTACATGTCCAGGCCCATCTGAAGTTTGCTAGAGAGCATTTGGATGATCCAGAAGAAGATTGGGAGAATGCCATATGGTCAGATGAAACAAAAATATAACTTTTTGGTAAAAACTCAACTCGTCGTGTTTGGAGGACAAAGAATGCTGAGTTGCATCCAAAGAACACCATACCTACTGTGAAGCATGGGAGTGGAAACATCATGCTTTGGGGCTGTTTTCCTGCAAAGGGACCAGGACGACTGATCCGTGTAAAGGAAAGAATGAATGGGACCATGTATCGTGAGATTTTGAGTGAAACCCTCCTTCCATCAGCAAGGGCATTGAAGATGAAACGTGGCTGGGTCTTTCAGCATGACAATGATCCCAAACACACCGCCCGGGCAACGAAGAAGTGGCTTCATAAGAAGCATTTCAAGGTCCTGGAGTGGCCTATCCAGTCTCCAGATCTCAACCCCATAGAAAATCTTTGGAGGAAGTTGAAAGTCCGGGTTGCCCAGCAACATCCCCAAAACATCACTGCTCTAGAAGAGATCTGCATGGAGGAATGGGCCAAAATACCAGCAACAGTGTGTGAAAACCTTGTGAAGACTTACAGAAAACGTTTGACCTCTGTCATTGCCAACAAAGGGTATATAACAAAGTATTGAGATAAACTTTTGTTATTGACCAAATACTTATTTTCCACCATAATTCTCAAATAAATAAATTAAAAATCCTACAATGTGCTTTTCTGGATTCTGCATTTTTTCTAATTTTGTCTGTCATAGTTTAAGTGTACTTATGATGAAAATTACAGGCCTCTCTCATCTTTTTAAGTGGGAGAACTTGCACAATTGGTGGCTGACTAAATACTTTTTTGCCCCACTGTACATACTGTAAATACATACATACATGCTGTAAATACATAGCTACGCATGCGGCAGGTAGCCTAGGTTCGAGCGTTGGGCCAGTACCAAAATGTCTCTAGTCCGAATCCCAGAGCTGACAGGGTGGGAAAAAATCAGCCGATGTGCCCTTGAGCAAGGCACTTAACCATATTTGCTCCAGGGTCGGTATTGTTAATGGCTGACCCTAGCCATGACCCCAATCTCCGAGGCTGTCTCAGAGGGAGTTGCAAAAAACGCATTTAAATTTCACACGTGTATAAGCGCTCTTGCAATATAAGCATCCCCAAAATTATTATTATGCAGATACATACACAGATCTATCGTTACATACATACATACAAACATACATACATACATACACTAACTTATAAATGTATAAATATAACACGTGTTCTAAATATATAAAGCCATCATGAACTGTCAATATCAAACCTCATACTGAATATCTACCATTTTCCAAGCCTTTTTAGGGGCAATCTGTTCTTTATTTTGGTATAGATTTTTGAGGGGGATTCCATATTTTATGTGATTTAAAATGACCTTCAGAGTTCGTACCTTGAGGGTCACCATGTGGTGTATTTACACCGAAAATAATTCAGCCCATTGTAGCCCGCTAGCTAATGAGATTGGTCGTTAAGTGAATGACACAAAGGCTACAAAAAGAGCTTAGTGGCTCCGTTGAATATTACAGTGTCCTCTCGCACACACACACAGACACACACACACACACACACACAAACCTCGCGGCAGTGACACACTGGACTAGCCTGGCTACCCACCCACCCCACCTCGATTTCCTTCTACACCATCACCTCTATGAAAGGCAAAACAAAGGCTAACAGGGGCATGGTAAGTCAGGCTAACAATTCTGCCCTGTCGGAAATGTTAATGTCTCTGTGTCTCCGTGTCTACGTATGAGAGTGCGAGTGAGTGAGTGAGTGAGTGTATCTGTGCCTGTTTAGTGAATGCAGAGCTTTCAGTCTCAGAGTAAATAGTGCTCTCGACAGATAAATAGATTCATGAAAGGTTAGCGCAGTGCCTAAGGAGACTGTCACTTCCAGACATGTTGGCTAATGTGACAGAGGACAAGACCCAGCTGTTTCCTCTTGCTTGCTTCCTAACTGTAACTTTACTCGCAAGCAACCCTCTCTATTCTTTTCCCCCTGAACTTATGTCTGATGTCTTCTTTATGGAAGTACTGTAGTTTTGTCTTTTTCCAGCTCTACTTCCAGCTCTACTCAGAAAATATTATCAATGTATGTTTTTTAAGTTAGTTTTTACTACAAGTTGTGCCTTAGCTTCTATTTTCCATCCCAGGATGGTAGTTTCATATTGACATCTCTGGTTCGTGCGTTCAATTCGTGTCCATAATAGTCTTTTTTCTGACTTAAATTCATTTCTGGCTTAGACATTTTGTTATTGCGTGAGAATTCAATATGTAGACGTTTTTTTGTATGTATAACCATACTCCTGAATTTGACATTTAGACCTGTCACTGCCTTGTACTTGTCCTATGCTTGCAGGTACTCGCAACTGGTTTAAACTGGTTGTTTTACATATAAGTATATTATGTATCCTACATCATTTATATTGTATCAAAATATCATGCACGACCGGCAGACTACAGCGTGGGTTAAAGTCCATATTTTTTATTAAACCCTAGAGTTAATTCAAATTTACATTTTATTGATGCATATAATCATAATCACAGACCATCTGCTGATCTGGCAAGCTCGGTTCAAACTCACAAAACAGTCCTGCTAACCTTTAAGTACAAAATACTATAGTCAGAGTTTAACTCGGCTATCCCAGAAGAGTGTGTGTGTTAGAGGAGATTGTATAAATTTTGCATAATACTTCATTCAGATCCTCTAGGGCTGCTCCTACCATGTGTGTTAAATATATCACGGTCACTTCGATAACCATCATGATATTAAGCATGATCAATGTTAGCAACAGCCTGGCTAAGAGTACACATTACTAACTTTTTGACACATGTAGGACTACAACCTACATTGCCATGGTTTCAGGCATTTAACTGCACAGAGGTTTGTATTATTTCACTCTTTTTCCTGGTTTGGAATAATGTTCATAACATGGTCAATGGAAACTATTTTATTTACTTTCCCAATTTAGAATAAGTAAATTACAACACTTTTATAACAATTTTCTTGCCTTTTTTTCAACAAAATAAGAAATTCACCATCAGGCATAAAATACTTATGTACAACTCATTCCAAACAAAGCTTACGCAGACTGAGAATTCATATGCCAGAGGTAAATCCCAGTTAACACGGATTTATACTGGCATGAGTTAAAGGACTAGAGTTTGTAATCCAGGTGGCCAGGGGATTTTGCCACACAGTGAAATCACTTAAAACTCCCCCAACGTTCTGAGCCATGGAGCTCAGAGAGCTGGGAGATTTTTCCGAATTTATGACAGCACAGCTGAACTGTGCACGCTCATGTGCAAGCGCCTGTCCACCTGTGTGTGTGTGTGTGTGTGTGTGTGTGTGTGTGTGTGTTTATTTGGATAATTTACTTCCTTTTATATACTCAATTAGTAAGATTGGGAGCCAGATAACGACATGAGACCTTGACAGATTGGTATTATCCTCCTTTGACAGGGCGAGTGGATAGTATTGGGAATTCAGCATCCCATCTGCATAAGCAGAAATAAATGTTTGTAGCTGAAAGTAAAGGATAATGGCCTCTATTTTAACAGCCGTTGACTCCACCTCTTAATTAGTAAAGTGACCAAGTGGTTATTGGATACATTTCCCTTTTTCCCAGTTTGCTCTCTATGAGCTCCATGTACTGTAAATGTTTGGATGTGTGTGGCTGTGGAGGATGAGAAGACGGGAATAGTTTGTGTGTTTGTATGTGCGTGCACGTGTTTGTGTGCACGTGCACACTTAAAGTGTGTGTGTTTGGAGGACAGGATAGAGGAGCAGAGATGGAGTGGAGTTGTTTAATGACAGGAACAGCTGACTTGTTTAGAGAGCAGTGAAAGGTAATTAACCCTGGGAAAACTACAGCTGCCATGCGAGCTGTTCACTTCAGTGCAATCTGATTAGGAATCAATGCTTCAGCGCTGCCTGGCTCCTTTCAGACACACTGTGTGTGTGTACTGTGTGTGTTTTTTCTAGGTAAACTTTTCCCACCCGGAGGCCTCTGGGCATGGGAGACCTGCCGTTTGTGGCACCGGATTAGCTCGAACGGTTACTACGTTTCTCCAATTTGCCGACCACCTGGTAGCATTCAGGCAACCCTCCTCCTGCATGAAAAGGGTCTCCTTGGAAAGAAACAATGGCCAGGATTACTCTGTAGTGATGACAGACACCCGGGCTGGAACTTCTTTTCTCCCAAACACCTGTCAATGAATTAGTCCTTGTTAGTGTTTTGAAAAACTTATGTTCAATAACGATTTGAAAGATGCAAACTAACGTAGCATACAGTATTCACACCCCTTGACTTTTTTCCCATAATTTCAAAGTGAACTCTGTTTTTGGACATTTTACAAATTAATTAAAAATTAAAGCTGAAATGTCTTGAGTCAATAAGTGTTCAACCACCTTGTTGTAGCTAGCCTAAATAAGTTTAGGTGTAAACATGTGCTTAACAAGTCACATAATTTATAATGACTAGCTCATCTCTGTACCCCACAATTATCTGTAAGGTCCCTCAGTTGAGCAGTCAATTTCAAACACAGATTCATCCACAAAGACCAGGGAGGTTTTCCAAAGCCTCGTGAAGAAGGGCACCGATTGGTAGATGGGTACAAATTTTTAAAAAGCAGACATTTCATATCCCTTTGAGCATGGTGAGGTTATTAATTACACCTTAGATGGTGTATCAATACACCCAGTTATTACAAACCTACAGGCATCCTTCCTAACTCAGTTGCTGGAGAGGAAGGAAACTGCTCAGGGATTTCACCATGAGGCCAATGGTGACTTTAAAACAGTTACAGAGTTTAAGGGCTGTGATAGGAGAAAACTGAGGATGGACCGACTTTGTAGTTACTCCACAATTACTAACCTAAATTACAGAGTGAAAAGAAGGAAGCCTGTTCAGAATAAAAAATATTCTGGGACGGCAGGTAGCCTAGTGGTTAGAGCATTGGGCCAGTAACCAAAAGGTTGCTGGATTGAATCCCCGAGCTGACAAGGTACAAATCTGTTGTTCTGCCCCTGTTGACGCTAGGCTGTCATTTTTTATTTATTACGACAAGTCAGTTAAGAACAAATTCTTATTTTTGGCCAAGGAACAGTGTGTTAACCTTGTCAATTTGTACCTTGTCAGCTCAGGGATTTGAACTTGCAGCCTTTTGGTTACTAGTCCAATGCTCTAACCACAAGGCTATCCTGCCGCCCCATTATAAATAATAATTTGTTCTTAACTGACTTGTCTAGTTAAATAAAGGTTCAATTAAAAAATTAAAAATAATTCCAAAGCATGCATCCTGTTTGCAATAAGGCACTAAAGTAAAACTGCAAAAAATGTGGCAAATAAATTTACTTTATGTCCTGAGTACAAAGCTTTATGTTTGGGGCAACACATTTTCAAGCATTGTTTTGGCTGCATCATGTTATGGGTATGCCTGTCATCGGCAAGGACTATACATTTTTTTTTATTGAAAAAAAACGGAATAGAGCTAAGCACAGGCAAAATCCTAGAGGAAAACCTGGTTCAGTCTTGGGAGACAATTTTACCTTTCAGCAAAACTATAACTATAAACTATAACATAAGGCCAAATTTCTTACCAAGACGACATTGAATGCTCATGAGTTGCCTCGTTACAGTTTTGACTTAAATCAGCTTGAAACTGACAGAGCTTGAAGAATAAAAAAAATTAAAAAATGCAAATATTGTACAATCCAGGTGTGCAAAGACTGTAATCTGTAATCGCTGTCAAAGGTGATTCTAACATGTTTTGACTCAGGGGTGTGAATACTTATGTAAATGCAATATTTCTGTGTTTCATTTTCAATAAATTAGCAAACATTTCAATTAACATGTTTTCACTTTTTCATTATGGGGTATTGTTTGAATCTGGATGAGAGAAAAACAAATGTAATCAATTTTGAATTCAGGCGGTAACGCAACAAAATGTGTAATAAGTTAAGGGGTATGAATACTTTCTGAAGGCACTGTAGGTGTTAATTGATTGTGTAGAAGCTGCAATCCTGTGATACAGGTTTCATTTCCTTTGGGTTATTATTAGTCTTGGTAGTTATAGATAGCATGGAAGGAAACCATTCCATAAAACAAAGCAATATGCTGTTTTTGAATATTCAACATTTCTGTTCTGATTGAGATTGATATTTGATAATTAATTGCAATTCATCTAAAAAGACATCTTTCATAGAATAATATAACTATAAAAGTACCCCAAATTTAGTGAAAAAAATGTCTCTCTGATGGCTGAATAAGAAGAACCAATCTGGACTTTGTGCCACTGTGACTGTGTGGACCTGGTCCAGATTAACTCAATTTAGAAGGGAAGGCTTTGGGATGACTTTGGAAAGCGATTACAAGATTTTTAAATCACCTCAGCGCAGGTGTCACCGTCTGACTCTTTTATGGGGTGCTTTGCTAACTGGCTCCAATAACAAGTTTCCCCTGTAGTTATGCCATCATAACAAATCATTGAAGCGATAGTGGCTGGCCAGCCAGGCTCCTAATTGTCTGTTAAGAATTCTGTGGAGCCTCGTTCTCTTTATTGAAGCTTCTCAGTCTTGGGGAAGTGATAAGACAGAAGCCAGTTTGTAGAGCCCCGTATAAAAGTACTCATTTGGCATGAGACAAACACTTTGCTTGGCGGCCAGGATGGCTGCATTGGAGATGGTTATGTCTGAAATCACAGTTGTTTCTGGAAGTCCGGAAGCGCCCCTCTATGAGGATTTTGGTGTGTAAAAAGTGCCCACTGATCAGAAGATATTCTGTTTCCCTTTTACTCTATTTATGTGAATGGATTGGTGTTCTACACTTTGGCGATTGTTCATACGTTTTCTCTCCTTCTCACTCTGTGTTTGAACTTATATTATCAGTACAGAAATAGCATGGAATTGGGCAAGTCCGGTATGGTTACCTCCATACCTTACCTGGCTTAGCTTGTGTTGTCTCTTTAGCCTATTTGCTGTCACTGTCCACAGTTGGTTCTACTGTATTTAGCACCATTCCATCATCTTCTCATGGTACTGAATATTCAATCTTTCATTGGAAGAGGTATACTGTGACATTTTTGATGGGATGAGTTTGGAGTGTTACAAAGAGCAAACTACTCTGTATGACACTTTAAACTTGTATAACCCTTAAGTACTATGTTCTATGTTCAGTACATTTGAATCTCACAGAGGTGTTGCTTGAGAGGTCAAACTATTAGTTCAATCATATCTTTATTAATTCTGCATCATAAGAAAGACACCAATAACTGAAAATCTTTGGACCCATTTGTTTATATTTAAGGAATATTACATATATTACTTTTATAGGAACATTACACTATTATTATTTTCAAGAGTTTATAAAATGCAAAAAGAATCACCATCATTTTAAGCGCCGGCTTTGATATGAATAGGAAAATCAGAGCCCCCCCTTCCTCGCTTTCACCCTCCCCCTCCTAAAACGTTTCTTAGCTATTATTCTAATGTCCAGCTGCTAGCTTTTTAAACAGAGGGCATCTGATGGCTGCTTGGTCGCAGCACCGCAAATGAAAATAATTATTTCAAAAACTTGTTTATCAAAATAGTCTCTTACACTATGAATGAATTAGCATTTCAATGAAAGGTGGTGAAATCAGTTGTGTTCCTTATCATCATATACCATCTCAGTTTGGCTCTCCACTGACAAGGAATCACTGTCTGCACACAAGCAACCAGCGTTATTGTAAAGCACACTTTTCTTTTTTTTTAACATGACATATTGCTGATTCTAAGCACGGTGGACATATAAAAATATGATCAGTTTACCGTATAGACTTAGACATTCATTACAAGGAAATATGAAAGTAAATTGTACTATCTATCGTTTGCTGTTTGCACTTTATTATGCAGAAACAGAAAACACTTAGCATGTCAAATTAATCTGGAAATTATTCCCGGGTAAACTATAAACACAGAAGTTACCCCGCACATTTACCCTCCTTTTTTCTCCTTCCTCTAGATCAGAGTGTAATTGCCAGTAATCAGGTCTGTTTGCTGCTGATAAAACCTCTCTGAATGCGAGGAACCCTCTTTGTGTGATGACTCAATTATGCCAGAAGTGGCTCATCAAACCTGGCCCATCAGCTGCTTTAATAAATAAGGAGGAAAACTTGCTGCGGGCGCATTATAATTCCATTCATTCCATAATTAAATTCATTCCAGTTTTAACCCTTCATTCGTATAGTCTGCCTCTGGAAGAGGAAACAAAAACAAGGGAGGAGGGGAGGGGAGGGAGCGGGTACCGAACAGACAGTGACCTTGCATAGAGCATCTACCCATCCCCATAATTCAAAATGATACTGCTGAAGAAAGGTTAAGAGAAAAGGCTCAATGAGAAGAGAATGGATGGTATCAGTTCAGATAGAGCCCTTCTGTCTACATGCATTGTTTCCACACAGCTTTAGACAGTAATTATGTTAAAAGTGTAATCTAATCATAGCAGTTGGTTGGGGGAGTATGCGGGAGCTGACATTTTAAAACCTTATTTGGTGTTATTCTCATTTGCCTAGCTATCGTCTTGCATCTGCCCCAATCTAAAAGAAATGTAAGCAAAGTAATTCATGTTTATGGTCTTCGCACTTTTACTTACCCAACTGTAAGGTTTTATTGTTTTCTAAATTAAGTACCACTAGTACCATTGACTCGGTTTTACTTTATCACTATAGTGTCTGTTAATTACACAAGGGTGTCCCAAGTGCAGGGATAAGCTGGGAACAAGGGGACATTTGAATGACAAGGTTAATGATGATTATTATTATACTAATGAATATCACTATTAGTTGGAGCAGTAGCTTTACAGTTGTTGTTGGGTGGGTAAAAATTGTAACAGCACCACTTGTATTGATGGTGACATACAAGTACCGTTTGGCTTAGGAATCAGTCACAGTATTAGTTGTCATAGTTGCACAGATGTAGGATCTTAATTTGACCAGTTTCTCACAGCAGGAAAATAATCCTGCAGCAACAGGAAATGTGAATTTTTGTGTGGATTATAATTAATGGACATTTTTGTAGGGGTTGGTCCATTTTTTGTTAGGGCAAATCAAGTCTTTAGAAGCCTTTTTAAATCGTGAATACACTACACTCCTACACCTGTAGTAGTAGTTGTTTTAAACAGTAGAATGCAGCTTCAGTATCAGCAATATACAAAACTGCATGACCTTGTCAATGGTTAACCTTTTTGAAGTTCCAATAACACAAATAACCTCATACTTGTATATTTAGCCACTTGTTTGTATGGCTATGAGGAACAATAATTATGAACAATAATATGGTTGATTGCATTTATATTTTGTATTAGAGCATGGAAAACCACAGTTGGATGCAAAGTAACAGATCCAACGTATATGCAGTCCCCATTCAACCCCTCTCCAAACGGTGTGTGAGGCCATGGTTATTCATGACTGTTGGACTGGGAAGCCCTCTCCTCTCCCAGTCTCAGTCCGTCACAGCCCATTCTCTCCTATCCTCTGTGGTGGGAAAGGTAGCAGATGGAATAGGGTGGGGAATGGGCTGGTCCCAAGGACAGCATGCAAAGCAGCCAGATTAGCACATAGAGAATCACATAGAAACCCTGCGCATCAGGCATTAGGCAACTCTGCTCAGTATCCCCAGAGAAATCTGCCCCATACATGGGCAAATAGTCCTCAGAGAGCAAGACGTTATTTGTCTATTTGTGTTGGGGGGCAGGAAAATGATTCAGCAGATGACAAACCCACCGGCCTTCCTTAAATAGTAGTGAGTCTCTTTTTTCTTTTTCTTATGCTAATGATTCCGAGTCCCCCCCTTTTGGTTTGCAGAGGGGAAATGCTCTGAGTGCTGTAATTAAGATGTTTTTTTTCTTTTTCCTTTTTTTCCCAAAGCTAACAGAAATAAATAATTCCTGTAATAAGATCTGTGAAGTGAAGAGGCTTAATGTACTCATTGTGTTTGTCCTTGTTTTCCCTCTTGGATGTTTTGTGTTAATGAGACTGTGAGCAATTTGATCTCTGTCAAGCAATCAATTTGCATCTTGGTCCTTATTCAACCATGTGAGGTATTATCTTGTTTCCTGCCCATCACTATCTCTGACTGACTGCACGTTCACCAACAATGTCTATCACCACCAGCACCTTTAGCATTGAGAACAATATTATCAATATGATTAATTAGTTAACCAACCTACAGTATACAACAATTAAGATGGAAAACTTGGAAATTGAGAATCAGTAAAAAGTTAGTTTCTTGCCACTCCACATTTGATTTGTAGGCCTATATCTATTTTTATTAAAGGTATATTTATTTTGTTTTTTTGTTTGTTACAGAGAATGAATTTCATGCTCACACCCTGAAAAAAGTCAAGAATTGTGCACAAATCAACCAAGGTGGACTGCGTGGACCTTGCAGCACGTCGTATATATTGCCAAAAAAACTGCAAATAAAGGTAGGCTTAATATAATTTGATGATATATTTTCCAGTGATGGGTTTGGATACTATACATTTGGATGAAAGAGCATGGAGCTAGTTGATGCCCTCTACAATAAGGTTGAAATATAGCCAAGTTCATTTTCCTGGAGGGGGGGGTATTTTACCAATTAACTTTATCTGTGAACGGATACAGTCATGTATTTGTATGGCTAATGAAAGTGGTAGCCATGATGGTCTGGATAAGCAGCATGTTTAGCAGTGTCGTGTCAATGCTCTTTTGACCCCCGCAAAATATGTGACACAGATATTGTTTTACATATGCAGTAAGTTGAGTCTGCTGCCTTATTTTTATACCACAGCACTTGTATTGTAGCCTATTGTACGTTGAATGTGACTGTGCCTCCCAGGCTGCATTTAGACAAGCAGCCCAATTTTGATCTTTTTTTTCACTAATTGGTCTTTTAACCAATCAGATCAACTATGAAAAAGATCTGATGTGATTGGTCAAATGACCAATTAGTGGGGAAAAAGATCAGAATTGGGCTGCCTGTGTAATCGTAGCCCCAGTGTTCTACTTTTGAAAGCCGTTCCTAAGTCCAAAATGGCTGGCTGAAACCATGACAATGTCCAGACAGCCTTGGATGAAATAGTATGACCATAATGTCAACCATAAAGAAATGGGAAAACATTTTGTACCAATGACCACCAAAGATCTATCATGTGTATGTGTTATAGTTTTGTGCATTGTCAGGAATATATAACACAAACAAATCCCCACCTGAGAGTGTAGTAAATATTTAATACAAACAAAGCCTTATTTGAATTGCATGTACTATATCTACAGTATTTGTTCTGCCTGTGTAAATATATTCATTGAACATCATGTGTTCTCTCCATGTCTACTTCTCTTACTCGGAAACGTCCATAGGAGATTTCCACATTGCTCCATTACTTCTGATTCATCCTCTGCAGAATTAGGTACAGCTTTGAGTTTGTGAAGGACCAACAATAGCTTTTGTCGAATGGGTGTCAAAAGCACATGCTCTATACCCTCTCAGAACCTCTGTGCTGCTCACAAAGCAGAACATATAATACCTGAACACAAAAAGTTTGAGCTGTTTCTCCATCTCCCCTCAGATGACAATCAATCACATTTATTTATAAAGCCCTTCTTACATCAGCTGATGTCACAAAGTGCTGTACAGAAACCCAGCCTAAAACCCCAAACAGCAAGCAATGCAGATGTAGAAGCACGGTGGCTAGGAAAAACTCCCTAGAAAGACTAGATACAGGCCTTTGAAGGAATACAGTATGTAATTGAACGTTCTAACTCACATATTGAGCGCAGTTGAAAAATCATGAACTGACAAAATATCAGTCAAGTGTATACTCCTCAGGGTCAAAACCAAGTTCATCAGGTATCTTACGAAATAGAAGCATTATTATATTCAATAGAGTATTTTCAATATATTCAAATAAGTATTTTCAAAATACATGATATTTTGGCTTTACTTGTAAGATAGAGGCATTTAAATGGTTCATGTACAGAGCATTAAAAAGGCATTAAATCAGAGGTTATGTTATGAAATATTTAAAAAGTGTTTAAAACAAGTAGATTTGCATAATGTGAGTGTTGCCTCTCAGTAACACAGAAGTGCCTAATGTGAAAATATTAGTCAATCTGTGAAATTACACTATCTGAATTTGAAATTGAAATTAATTTGTATTATTGTAGACATTGTAACACATATACTATCTATACAAATCTTGTTTAATAAAAAAATGTATACAAAATGAATGAGTATATCTTGTCTGTTTGTTTGTCTGTTCATACGATGATGGAAAAATTGTAATGAACTAATGAGGTAAATTAGTTTTTACAGAATGTAATCTATAGTGTTTGGGTAGTTGTTTGTCTCAATAGGGCCCTAGTAATCAAAAGTAATGAACCTATTATGAGCAGGTCCTCCGAGGGCCCGGCGTGGCATTGAAGAGTGTGGCACATAAAAGGTTTATTAAAGTAAATTAAGGTCCATCACTGCCACACCTGCTCCCCTATTATAAATGTATGACAGGTCAGTGCCTTCAATCACAACAGCAAACCAGAGAGAGAAGTCATGTTTCCCATTACCAGGAAAAGTAACAGCGTATCTATCCTGTGACTCACAAATTTCACTGGCCTGTGACCACTATACACTGCCATCAGCCCAGAATAATTACCTTTAATAGGTTTTATTTGGGATCCACATGAGATGGTGACGAGGGAGAGTGGATGGATTTGAACAACTATTTTGGTCTAAACACACTGCTGTCTGTCTGTACCACCACCTGCACTTTAATGTCATTATTTTGCATTATGACGTTTTTTCCACCTCAAAGTTTATTTTGTTTTATTAACTTCACCTTCGGTTGGTGTTTTGCTTTTACGTGTTTTCATGACTTCACCCATTAAATGCCGCAGATAATCAACACATAAATACATAAATGTTCCGGGAAATATAGGGTAATGTTGATAGGAAGGTTCAAAGTTACTTCAAATAAACTTCAAGAACCCTCAAATTGGATGGATACAGCATCTGCTGAGCAAACGTCAACATCATTATTCCAGTCCCAGTTGTCAACAGAATCTGTATTTTGTTAAAAATTTGTGTTACACGCTAAAGAATACATTGTGTGTTCTTTATCAACAGATGGATTCAGAAGGAGAGGAAAACACACTCCAAACATGCAATGGTGGTAAAGGTCAGCAGCGTTGACAACTCTTACCATGTTCAAGCAAGCACATCAATAGCAGTAACTAAGCACTTCAGCAATTCACGCACATTCCACTTATACATCTATGGGGTCTAGGGAGGAATCAGTTCAACAATCCAACTTTACAACTGTCAGTTTTACAAATTATCTTACCAATTTGAAGAGCACTGCATTGCCATTATTTTATTCAGATGGGGAATTACTTCATCAAATTGGATCTGTGGCTCAAATTCGTTAAGGAGTGAATATATATAGTGTGATTGAAAACCCCTAGACTGGGGGATGCCATTATGCTAGTGTTCCAAGCCTCTAAGGTCTGGCTGGTGGCACCAGAGCCATTACTATGTCTGGGAAATTCATGGAAGCTTTATTATGGGGTTGTGCTTCATGGGAATACGGTGGACTTGAATGAGAATGAGATTTGCATCTGTGGTGCATGGCCCTCAGGGAAAATCGATTTGCCTTTTCAGATGATGTTGTCAAAGCTGTCAGGAGGATGAGCTACAGCAAATCTCAGAAAGAGGAGAGCAGATTGGGGTTGTGGATATTTAAAAAAAAAATCTATATAAAGGGTACCTTGACGATGATTTTAATCATATCAGAAGGCTTTTGTTGAAGTAAAATAGTTCATTATAAAAGGTTGCAATAAATCTATTTTGATAAGTGGCTGTAAAAGTCATCTTTTCATAGAACATTTGATAGAGTACAATCCAAAATCATACTAGGGGAACACCCCACTACCATAAGTGTAGTAGGCCACAACTGCTTATCAAAAACATGGAGCTCGTACAGTAGATCGGTAGCTTTGATCGGTAGCTTTGATCGGGATTGTGTTTCTCCAGTAGCCAGATGCGTAGTCACTCCACAGTGGAAATGTAAACATTACTATTTACCTGACGTACTTCTGTTTCTGTTTACAGTTCCAGCTGACTGCATCACCCAGGCTCCAAGGTAAGGGTTCACGACCTCTTTGTGAAAATAAACACTTACAGGTATCCTCTAATTCACCCCAGGTTTCTATGCACTTGCATACAGAATGAAATAGGCATCCTTTGTTAGTAGATGTGGTATGCTGGCCATTCTCTTATCTTGATAATACCGGTTATAATTGAATTTGGCCCTGTAGCTCTTCACTGCGCTTCTAGGTACTTCATTTGTATTAATCATCTCGACCATATACAGTTTCTTCAACCTTATGTTTACCTTTTCAATCAAGTTACAAAAAAACACTTGATTTTACTTTCTGAATCCTGAAATACAGTTGGGGAATAAACTGACAATGTTACATTTTACGTTCACTTTCAGTTCAAAGTAACGGCTATGGCCTTTTGTTGACCCCATTGCTCTTTTTATTCATTCATCCCCCCCACAACAGCACATATGGGTCTATGGCTGCTAGGAAGAGGCTCGCCCAGGAAGGGGTGCAGGGCGCCCCCGTCAACAAGAGAAAGTCTCTCCTGATGAGGCCCCGCCACTACAGCCCCAGTGAGGCGTGCTGTGAGGAGGAGAACGAGGACCTGGCACCGCCACAGGACAAAGAAGAGCTGAGGAACATTGACACTCCAGCAGGTAGACAGATGTCCTGTTGTTTGTCTGTTTTGATGAACAATTGACGCTGAATTTTAAAATCCCATCTGTTGCATTCATATTTCCCTCCCTCTCTATTGCATGTCTGCTCGCCATCAGCCAGACCCCATAGTCATTGTGTATTGGAAGTGAAAGACGAGACTGCTGGGTTCACATTAGTTGTGTCTGTCTCACGTCCTCAGTCCTACTTTTGACAGCTTATCTGCCATGATATTTTTGGCATGGCTTTTTCCCCTATTTTTGATGAGGCCAGATTTCAGACTCCTCCTTTCCTTTTTGTCTGTGTTTGGTTTTTCTGAAAAGCCATTCAAAAATGGGTTGAAAACACAGATAATTGAATAATGATCATGTTTGCTTTAGGCCATTCTGATGTCATCTGTTGATGTTTGTTTAGTAAAGTGAGTTGAGTTTAGAATATACACACGATTTATTGATTATTAACACAAGCTAATGTTGCATCTTAAACAGAACCAGGTTCCCTTCTGAAGTATGCTATTGCTTAACCATCTTCTTATAAAACCAATGTCACTGATACAAATATAATACATTTGTGATTATTTGTCGAAAGATACTAAGACCAAGGTGTGTACTCAACAATGACCTAAGGAAATGTTTGTTTATTTCATTGAGCCCCCCCCCCCCAAGCAAAACATTTCTATTTCCAAATGAATTGAATTTTGAGCATTTTGGCAACAATACCCATGGTTTACATGTGCATTCTCACCCACTATAATCTGCACTTATTTGGTATAGTTTTAACGATGTAACTAAGCAACAAACGTAATTGTCCCCTTCGAAAGCTTTTGTTAGGCCCTCTTAACACAGTCCAAATATACATAATTAGGCATAATGTCTACAGCTCATTATAGTACACATGTGGGTAGTTAAATGGACCAAGAGAGTAGCTCAATGAATTGTGCAGATTAATTGGAAATGGAATGTATTTGTTTCTGGGGTTCATATAACATTACAATTATCATAACCCTTTCTGCACTAGCTTCGCTATCTGTTTTTTCCCCTTTGATATCTTCCTTTGTTCATATACCTCCCTCTCATGGTCTGTTTGTGTTTCAAGCAGAGCTTTTATGTGTCTGTATTCAGTCACCACTACCTACTTGTACTGTATTATAACCTTTTAATGCAGAAAAGTTTCTCTTTTTTATCAAAAGAAGGCACCTGCAAACAGCAAGCCCTATACAATACAGTGAACATGTATCAAAAGGCAGGCAACACAAAGCAATGACTGAACATTGTGTGATTTACATAAGCCTACATACATTTGTAAATATATTTTTGTCACAATCAGGTCTGGGGATATTTTATGTGAAATGTCTATGACAGTTAAAGTGGATAGAAAAAGCAATAAGAATGTAACAGCGGGATACTGTTCATATCTGCATTTTAAAACAAGAGGGAAAAATAAGCCGCTAATTTGGTCGAGCCGCACTGCGTTCAACTCCAGCCAAGCTCCAACCACACTGCAGAGCGCCTGTAATGGCTATTCTGGAGTACAAACTGTTCACCTGTTCCAATACACAAACCACAGGAGGGATTCATGTTTTTCTCTCCCATGTGGTCTCTTTTCCACTGCACTTCTCACTGTGTGTGTACAGTTGAAGTGGGAAGTTTGGAGTCATTAAAACTCGTTTTTCAACCACTCCACAAATGTATTTTTAACAAACTATAGTTTTTGCAGGTCGGTTAGGACATCCACTTTGTGCATGACACAAGTCATTTTTCCAACAATTGTTTACATACAGATGATTTCACTTATAATTCAGTGGGTCAGAAGTGTACATACACTAAGTTGACTGTGCCTTTAAACATTTGGAAAATTCCAGAAAGGATATCATGGCTTTAGAAACTTCTGATAGGCTAATTTACATAATTTGAGTCAATTGGAGGTGTACCTGTGGATGTATTTCAAGGCCTACCTTCAAACTCAGTGCCTCTTTACTTGACATCATGGGAAAATCAAAAGAAATCAGCCAAGACCTCAGAAAACAAATTGTAGACCTCCACAAGTCTGGTTCATCCTTGGGAGCAATTTCCAAACGCCTGAAGGTACTACGTTCATCTGTACAAACAATAGTACGCAAGTATAAACACCAATGGACCACACAGCCGTCATTCTGCTCAGGAAAGAGATGCGTTCTGTCTCCTAGAGATGTGCAAATCCTTCTCAGAACAACAGCAAAGGACAAAAGTATCTATATCCACAGTAAAACGAGTCTTATATCGACATAACCTGAAAGGCCGCTCAGCAAGGAAGAAGCCACTGCTCCAAAACCACCCTAAAAAAGCCAGACTACGGTTTGCAACTGCACATGGGGACAAAGATCGTACTTTCTGGAGAAATGTCCTCTGGTCTGATGAAAGAAAAATATAACTGTTTGGCCATAATGACCATTGTTATGTTTGGAGGAAAAAGAAGGAGGCTTGCAAGCTGAAGAATACCATCCCAACCGTGAAGCATGGGGGTGGCAGCATCATGTTGTGGGGGTACTTTGCTGCGGGAGAGACTGGTGCACTTCACAAAATAGATGGCATCATGAGGGAGGAAAATGATGTGGATATATTGAAGCAACATCTCAAGACATCAGTTAAAGCTTGGTCGCAAATGGGTCTTCCAAATGGACAATGGCCCCAAGAATACTTCCAGAGTTGTGGAAAAATGTCTTAAGGACAACAAAGTCAAGGTATTGGAGTTGCCATCACAAAGCCCTGACCTCAATCCTATTGAAAATTTGCGGGCCGAACTGAAAAAGCGTGTGTGAGCAAGGAGGCCTACAAACCGGACTCAGTTACACCAGCTCTGTCAGGATGGAGGAATGGGCCAAAATTCACCTACCTAACTTATTGTGGGAACCTTGGGGAAGGCTACCCGATACGTTTGACCTTTAAAGGCAATGCTACCAAATACTAATTGAGTGTATGTAAACTTCTGACCCACTGTGAATGTGATGAAAGAAATAAAAGCTGAAATAGAAAGATTTATCTACCATTATTCTGACATTTCACATTCTTAAAATAAAGTGGTGATCCTAACTGAACTAAGACAGGGAATTTCTACTAGTATTAAATGTCAGGAATTATGAAAAATTGTGTTTAAATGTATTTGGCTAAGGTGCATGTAAACTTCTGACTTCAACTTGTATGTGTGTGTCATCCATCTGTACAAAAATAAATTATTTTCTGTCTGCTTTGCTAATTGTAACTAAACATAACTGACTTTTAATCTTTGTTGAAGTGGCTGATATTCATATCCCTTGGTTTAGAATGAAATGTCTCTAGCAACAAAAATATTATCAGCCACGTCATTGCATGTCTCAAAAAAATCCAGCTTCATATTTTGCATCAAAAAAATGAGTTTAACCATGTCTATTCCATTCACCTACTTCCTCTGTTGCTGGTCTGTCTTCACCTGCCTTGTATTGTGGGAGTGAATATACATCACATCCCTACATTTACACAATGCTTCAAAACAGGTTCGCCAGATAAGTCAGAGCGATACACTTCCTGCATTTAGCAGCTTTTATTTTGGGGGATTAAGTTGTATACTATGGCCTGATAATGACTAGTAGTATCGGTTTGGTAATGCCTTTATCATCCTCAGTGGAATCCACTTAGATTATATAGCCTACATAATTACATCCTAAATTATCTCCAGATCTATCAACCTATTGGACCCCCCCCCCCCCCCTTACTTTTAATTTGCTCTGTGACGTACTGTACAGATGACTTGTGATTTATAGAGTAACAACTCTTATGTCCTCACTAAAGAGCTTTAGCACTGAAAATAAGTTTCAATGATTTGGGGGATCAAAAGATATTTTAGTGAATCAATCCAGATGATAGCGCTCTATTGTTAATCATTGACCATGACTTAATATTAATATAATCAGCGGTGTCACTATATTAAGAGTCATTTAACATACATTTTGGAGATCTAAGAGCCTAGCTTTTCTGTTTGTTTCACTTAAACTGAACAATGCTTGAAACCAGAAATTCAAATGTCATGTCAAATATATTTGACCATTACACGCAGTCCTGGGATATAGTTAACATTTTGATATGTCCATAAAAATGTCCACTGATAAAAAGCAGAAAAGCTTTATTTTAAAAGCTTTTAGTAAAGAATCAATGTAAAAATTCATTCTCAGGTGCACTCAGTATAATGACCTATTGAAAAAGATTAATAAAAAGAAAGAAAGAATCAAGGGAAATCAGGATTTTTGTAAAAAATGTAATACTGAAATGTTTTCCTCTTTCTTGGTTCTTGTGCTTACATATGTATATGAGTTCTTAAATGAGTTGTTTGTGATTGACAAGTTAATATCTTTTAAAATCACAAAGCTCTGCTTGACGTACACCTCAACTACCTAAAACTGATGTTCAGTGCCACAACCCATGTAAATCTCTGTCATTATCTGGTCTGTCTAAATCCACATCAAGTTGTTGTATTCTGATTAGAGATTTCAAAGAAGAGGAAGACAATCTTGTTCCTCATCTTTAGGTTTCATGTTCAGCTAGCCAAAACAAGTGTCTTGTGTATTATCTCTGATGTACTTGAGGAATTGCCAGGAAATCTTGCAGTTGCTGTCCTGTCCATACTATTACTATTTTCATTACATATTGTATTTGCCAATCCTCTTAACAGTCATTTCAAACAACAAGACATGCGTTTTCTAGATAGGAAAAAGTGTCTCTACAAAACATTATGACTAAGCTGAAGTGAGGACATACAAGATTGTTACTCTCTGCCTAACCAAATGTTCTCTGAAAAGCATGGCCTTAATATGAACAATTGACTCAAGCTTGAAAAAAACATCACAACATAGTTTTTGTTCTCATTTGCTTTTACTTTGTTTCTAAGATGGATACTCAGAAACACTTAACAAGCCCAAGAGAAATGGCTGCCAGGACGCAATAACAAAACCCCATGATTCCTTTGGATGGTCTGAAGTGGTGACTGACTTTCCCCATCAGGAGGCTGCAGCCTCGGAAACTCTGGAGGACGAAGAAGTGGCGGAACTAAACCAAGAAGAAGAGGAAGAAGACCAAAGTCAGGACAGGATGAGTATGACTTGCAGATCGTCGCCACGTAAAAGCCCATACAGAGACAGCTGGGAAGCCGAGTGGGAGCCTCTGTCCCTGTCTCATTCTGCAAGGGTGAATGGCTCCAATGGGTCTATCAGCAGCCCCTCCAAAGCCACCACCGCAGAAAGATACCTATTGGGGAGAAACGACTACCTACACATGAGAGACCATGATCCTGACTCGGTCCTTAGTGGGTACAACATGGGCAGAGCAGGTCCCTTCCAGACAGGGACCCTGCGGCTCTACCGATCAACCCCCAGTGAGGAGGACAGTGAGGGGGAGCCAGAGGTGGAGAGGCCTCCTCGGCTGGAGGCCTGGGCTCTGGGCCTGCAGGAGATGGAGAGACCCCTGAGCCTGGAGATGGACAGAGGAGACAGAGGAGACAGAGACTGGGACAGAGGGAGGGTGAACCTGAGTCTCCTGGAACAGGCCATGGCATTGCAGTCAGAGCAGAGGCAGGTCCTCCACAATGCCTACAGGGAGATGGACAGGTTCCTACTGGAGCAGATGACCAATGAGAGGAGGCACCAACGGCTACTGGATGTGGACACCAGGGTGGGCTATCATGGATGCAAAGGTACAAATACTTCATTTGAAAATATCTTATTTCTTTGTTAATTCAAGATTCTAGATGTTTTATTTTATAACAGCTTTTTATCAACGTAATGACAGTGAGGACCCTTTTAAGTCCATCCTTTGTTTTTGTATGTGTACTATTAAGGCCACCTGAGAACAATAGAACTACATACAGTGAATATTGCACTTATTCTAATGAAGAGTAGTGGGCATAAAATAAGTATGCAGCAGACATGATTATGCATGTTTATCTAGTATGAATTAGACCACTTGTGATTTCAATGATGAGATGCTTCGAAATGTCAAAATAATAAAGAATCATATTCAGCGGGGGAAATCCTCTTAAGTACGAAACACATTTTGGCAACAATTGAAGTAATAAATAACCAGACTAAAATAAAAAAAATAACAAAATCTTCTGATGGAATTGCTACTTCCCAGAATATTGGATTTTGATAGGAATCAACTGGATATTTAACCATGACCATAAGTCTTAAATCCGCCCAAAGTACCCCTCATGTTTTCCACTGATTCTTCAAATGACTGCAGCCTAATGTGTAATCCCAAATGTAATCTTTCGATGGATGGGCATTAAGAAGTCAATGCCATGTGTTGAACTGGAAGCCTTAACTAAAAGGACAGATTAATATAGAAGCATTTTGCAAAAAGTGTCTGGCTCTATGCATGATACTGTACTTTAATCTATTTGTTTCTATGTACATACAGATTAATTCTAGCATTTCTCAGAATCTCACTTAAAATAGTTTCGAGGAACATTCATGCAAGCAACTCTTTACAAGTTTAATGAAAAATCAAACTCAAGTTCATTAGAATTTTACCAAAAGCTATTACCTTTGTTGCACTCTTTGCTTGTGTGGGTAATGAAGGTTACAAAGCATGTTAAGAATGATACTGCAACACTCTTAAAGGTGTCATAAGATTGTTATGGAATGTTTATGTGATTGTCTATGTATTAATCTAAGCACTCCTGTTATTTTCCTCCTCCCAGACTCTCCACGACCAGATAAGAAGGATATAAGGTGTCCTACCCCTGGTTGTGATGGCACTGGCCATGTCACTGGTCTGTACCCCCACCACAGGAGTCTGTCTGGCTGTCCCCACAAAGTCAGAGTCCCCCCAGAGAGTAAGTCACTCAGACATACACATACATGTATGTACATTAAGTATTCTTGAATGTCAGGACAAAACCAATGTATCTTCACTTACATCTACATGTACATACAGGTGTAGGATCTTAATTTGATCACTATTTTCTTGCTGAGAACTTTCCTGCACAGCTGTAAATGGAGATGAGCTTCGTGATGTACATACATTATAGATTAACAGAATTGTAATTTCCCTGTAGCCTACTTTAGGACAGCTAATGCCCTAACCACCGATCAAGCAACATTATCGACTAAATGTTCACATCATGTTGCTGCAGGATTATTTTTCTCTGACAATATAGGTGAAATTAAGATCCTACATATGTATAGAATAGCAAGTGATGCTTTTTTACTGATGTTTAAATAAAACCTTCAAAGTTATCAAGTGGTTCCAGAAACTGAGTGAGGGGCATTCATTCTACATTTATAGAATAATGAAGTGAGACTTGTTGTCACCTACAGTTTTCTTGTAATTTCTGAATATTGTAAAGGTTTTTTATTGGCTGTGGTTTAGTCATTTCAATGTAACATAACAAGCATCCAACATTAAACAGTAATGTTACAAAAGGAACAGAAAAAGTAATTAACTTTTTTCAATATGAAAGCATGTGCTCTTAGACCAGAAGCAATGTTTGCAAATCAAAGTGGTTGCTAATGCCGTATTCAAAAATAAATAGACAACTCCTGCAAACTAATTGGAAAATATGTACAGAAGAGAAAAGTTCCCAAGGACACAGAGTAGAACTCCAACTCTAGGTAGGTTTCCATCCAATTGGCCACAGATTTTCATGTGAATATTTAAACATCTGCATGAAATCATATGAGCTTTTCCCCACCAGAGATGTTTCCATCAAATGGTGGATAAAAGGCTGTGCGTGATGACATAGTGCTTTTTGTTCTATTTTTATTGCTACTAAGGTATTTATATTATGCGACCAACACACAGTGCACTGACAATGGGAACAGTGTTAGTTAGATATGCTTGTGTCCATAATTGTATGACTTTTCTAAGGATCTGTGCTCTTGGTTTTTCTCTGATGTCAGTACAAAGAACGTGTGAATAGAATTGATGTATCTATAAATGAACAAGCAGACTGTATGCCTTTAGTTTACCTTGATCACTCTGGATACATTATTATTTTCCAGTATTGTCTTTTTGTGCTCTGTTATTGTGTTAACTCTTGATCCCCCCATGAACTCGGTCACCACTGACGCAGTATATTCCTCACTACTGACGCAGTTTATTCCTCACCACTGACACAGTATATTCCTCACTACTGACGCAGTATATTCCTCACTACTGACGCAGTTTATTCCTCACCACTGACACAGTATATTCCTCACTACTGACGCAGTTTATTCCTCACCACTGACACAGTATATTCCTCACTACTGACGCAGTTTATTCGTCACCACTGACACAGTATATTAGTCACTACTGACGCAGTTTATTCGTCACCACTGACACAGTATATTAGTCACCACTGACACAGTTTATTCCTCACCACTGACGCAGTTTATTCGTCACCACTGACACAGTATATTAGTCACCACTGACACAGTATATTCCTCACTACTGACGCAGTATATTAGTCACCACTGACGCAGTATATTCCTCACTACTGACGCAGTTTATTCGTCACCACTGACACAGTATATTCCTCACTACTGACGCAGTTTATTCGTCACCACTGACACAGTATATTCCTCACCAAAGACGCAGTTTATTCGTCACCACTGACACAGTATATTCACTCACCATCGCAGTTTATTCGTCACCACTGACGCAGTATATTCGTCACCACTGACGCAGTTTATTCGTCACCACTGACACAGTATATTAGTCACTACTGACGCAGTTTATTCGTCACCACTGACACAGTATATTCCTCACTACTGACGCAGTATATTAGTCACCACTGACGCAGTTTATTCGTCACCACTGACGCAGTATATTAGTCACCACTGACACAGTTTATTCATCACCACTGACGCAGTATATTAGTCACCACTGACGCAGTATATTAGTCACCACTGACGCAGTATATTAGTCACCACTGACGCAGTATATTCGTCACCACTGACGCAGTTTATTCGTCACCACTGACGCAGTATAGTCGTCACCACTGACGCAGTTTATTCGTCACCACTGACGCAGTATATTAGTCACCACTGACGCAGTTTATTAGTCACCACTGACGCAGTATATTAGTCACCACTGACACAGTATATTAGTCACCACTGACGCAGTATATTAGTCACCACTGACGCAGTATATTAGTCACCACTGACGCAGTTTATTCCTCACCACTGACGCAGTATATTAGTCACCACTGACGCAGTTTATTCGTCACCACTGACACAGTATATTAGTCACCACTGACGCAGTTTATTCGTCACCACTTACGCAGTTTATTCGTCATCACTGACGCAGTTTATTCGTCACCACTGACACAGTTTATTCGTCACCACTGACGCAGTTTATTCGTCACCACTTACGCAGTTTATTCGTCACCACTGACGCAGTTTATTCGTCACCACTGACGCAGTTTATTCGTCACCACTGACGCAGTATATTAGTCACCACTGACGCAGTTTATTCGTCACCACTGACGCAGTATATTAGTCACCACTGACGCAGTATATTAGTCACCACTGACGCAGTTTATTCGTCACCACTGACGCAGTATATTAGTCACCACTGACGCAGTATATTAGTCACCACTGACGCAGTTTATTCGTCACCACTGACGCAGTATATTAGTCACCACTGACGCAGTTTATTCATCACCACTGACACAGTATATTAGTCACCAAAGACGCAGTTTATTCGTCACCACTGACGCAGTTTATTCGTCACCACTGACACAGTATATTCGTCACCACTGATTGTATAGTAAATCTCTCCTTCTACTGAGCCTACTGTTTCACCTACTGTCCCTCTCCTGTCTGTCTCCAGTCCTGGCCATGCATGAAAACGTCCTCAAGTGTCCTACTCCCGGGTGCACAGGAAGGGGCCATGTAAACAGCAACCGTAGCACCCACCGGAGGTACATCCTGCAGGTCTAACCCATTAAACATGACATACTGTACATAGACAGGTTCAATGGGTTTGATCTCCTCCTACTCCTCCTCCCCCAGTCTCTCAGGTTGCCCCATTGCTGCTGCAGTGAAAGTCTCCAAACCTCAAGAGGAGAGCCCCAAATGCAGACAAGCACCTGAACGATTGTCCAGGTAAAATTACGAGGGGAGAATGTATGTTATAATGTGTTATAGCTGTCATTTTGCAATATTGTCATTTTGACTGTTGACAATTATCGATGTGTATGTGCGCATACATTATGATGACAGTAAACCATTGAGACATTGAAAGCTATACTATGAAACTAATTGATTGAAGTTCGGAGAGAGCATAGTCCCTTTGATACAAAACAAAGTGTGTCAATTGCAATATCATATAAAATCAGGAGGTATGTTGGTTAACATTTACAGTATCGTATCCAGTTTATTTATTCAGTGTATTGTAAAAGGAATTACAATACATAGCCTATCAAAACTTCACAGACATGGTTTCTCACTATCACTTGTTCTTAAGCAATGGTTTAAGGTCCCATGAGATTCTCCCTATTAGGGACACAGAGCATCACAACTCTTTGTTCCCTGTAGAAAAATCACAGGCAGACTGCCAACCCATACAAAATGAATTAGTTGGGTAACATGCCTGTGTGTGCGTCTACAATACAGATCAAATCCCACATCCAGGAGGAGGACATTGATATTATTCAAACAACACTGTGTCCATTACTTCACAGCCACCTCATATGGATATTATTCACACTATAATGTAGATTACTTCCAAAATCATCACCACCTCTTCCACAGCCCATGCATAATGTGCATTCATGTGTCAATATCATATCCTATGCATTTTATTTGACACTGTAGCCACTTTCCTGCCCACTTGTGTGCATGTGTCAATTTCCTGGATCCTTACATGCATTTTATTTGACACATACAGTAGCCACTTTCCTCATCAAATCCAACAACACCTCGTCTTCTTGGATTCTTCTCCAACCAGGCCTCTCGGCCCCCTCATGAAGAAGTTGGAGTTGAATCAGTATAACTACAGGTTCGCCCATCACCATCCTGTCACCGCCGCCTTGCAAGCCAACCTCACCAAGGACATGGACAAGTACAGCAAGATCCGCTTTGATTACGCCAGCTTTGATGCACAGGTCTTCGGCAAGCAACCTCTGATGGCACCCAACCAGGACCAAGAAATCTCTTCTTCACACTTCCCTGACTGTGAGTTTCGCACATTTGATTTGATTCAAAGGGGGGCGGAGGGAGATTGGCTGTACCATAACAGCGTGTCAAGCCACATTAAAGGGATTTAATGTGCAAGCGTTGCTCATCTTCTGCCACAAATGTGCAGCTCAGTAGGACACTATGTAAATACATGATCAGACAACAACCCAACTAAGAGTATGCAACACACTTACAAGGTTCCTGTAAACAAGATATTCATGCTTGTTTAATATATATATATTTTTTATCAACACAGACCTTTTCTATTCAAGCACAGACTGATCCCACTGCAACCACAGTGTAAAACTTAACGTGCTGATGACATGTACCATACTGTATGTTATAATGTAGGGGGTATAATCACGTGTTCCCACATCTTTGTGAAAGTTTCTGTATCTGAGTTCTGTTATCCAACAGCTCTAAAGTACACTGGCTTTCTGGGCGCCCCTGCCAACCGCCTGCCCACGCCAGGCCCTGAACGCCACAGCCCACCCAGCCATTACAAACCTGGAGGTGAGGGGCTCCAAGCCACCACTGCCACCACTGCCATCCTCAACCTCTCCACCCGCTACCGAAGCAACATGGAGTCCATCTCGGGTCGGCCCCTGGCGTCCTCCACAAAGGTAGTCAAATTAGACCAATTATTTAATGTGGGCATTTTAAAGCAACTCTGATTTGTTTATAAAAAGGGTGAAACATCAAAAGTACAGTTTTTGACAAAGGAAACGTTGTCTCTGGTGGCGGTGATAAAAGAGGTCCCCCTCCGTAAAGCATTAATGTACACAAAATAACATTTGTGTAATCACATCATAAGAAGAAATGACAATTACAGTAAGAGTCTGTAGTTCCTGTAAAACATGTGGTCATGCATTTAATTTCTACTTTCATGGTAATAGACAAAGAGAGAGAGGGGGAAAAAGAATAACTGTATGAAAGTGTGTCTTGCATGCTGCAGATGGCGTAAGATATTTAGCTTAGTAATATATTATCCAGGATAAGCTCTGCCAAAATCAGATGGCCTATACAACAGCTGAAGAACTCATTAGCTGAAATATTTTATTCTCACAAAATCAAAATCGCCCCGATTTTATTAAATGTGCACCAGTTTAGTTTACAATTTGACCCCTTTGTGCACATCCTATATAATCTCTAGTGGGAAAACCCCCAACTACCCTGTCCACTAGGCAGAAAACTGTGATCCTCTCAACTGAACTGAAACATGGCCTTCCTATGCATTAAGTTTAACTGCATGACGATGAATGTCTGAAAACCCAAACAAGGCCTCTCTACAGTATGTAATTAATGTCAGAATAATGATAGATAGATGGATAGATAGATGATTCAAGGTTTCCAACACCTACACAGTACAGGACCCAGCTTGGTGAGCTGATAATGTGGCCTTGTACCAGGTACCAACCCACTGAATGAATAAAACAGTGTTAACAAGTTAATCATCTGTCCTCTTTTGCAGAAGACTTATGTAGCATACTCCGTATGGGGCCATGCAACTCCTATGTGTCTGTACCTCTGTAGGCTACCAGTAATGCAAAGGCAAGAAAAGCATCACAACTCAATGTGGAATGCTCATCTATCTCTCCTGCGATAGAGATGTTACCGCACACGTCTACCCACATCACCATCACACGCATCATTCAAACGTCATCATCACACACATCATTCAAATGGATAGCCACACATGCAATGTCCATGACAATTATATGCATTCAAATGCATTCATTTGAAAGGCTGTCTTATGTAGAAAAATAAAAATAAAACAAATAATTGAACATAGGTATATTGGGACATATGCCAGATGTAGGCCACATTTCAGCATTTAATGAGGTAAAACTTCTAATACTATAAAACCTAATAAGCCACAAGTGCACATAGCGTTTGACAGAATGAGTAACACATCTGTCAATGAGAGAACTTATGCTACATTAAGCTTTTCATTTTTGTTTTAATGGTGATGACCTAAAACCAGCACCCACAGCTGCCATCTTGGTATTGTGTCCTAGAAACCAGACCGATGACACAGCTGTCACTGACAAACTATACACCAAGGAGCGATTATTATTTTGCTCAACAGAATTAATGCTGGCTTAACACCATACTTTACCCTGGTGTTAGATAATCACGACATGTCTTATTTTCATGTAAATGTATATTTGAGGGGCAATTGAAGTTATTTCTCACAGGAATTATACACGTTGTTATTTTTAGGAAGGTATACCGTTAAAGTATTGCGTTAGGTTAAAAGGGCTTATCATAGTGGTGTATTCATTTCAGTACAGTAACTCTCATTTCTCATTCCAATACCGACTGACATCAGGCTCTCCTTTTTTGTGAACTGTTGACTATTTAATAAAAGGGACTTCATTGTAACCTTATGACTATAACTGAGTTTACCTTGTGAATTTATTCTCCTTTAGGACATGCCCATAGAAGTGGATGAGAACGGCACTCTGGACCTGAGTATGAAGAAGGGTCGGGAGATGAAAGCCCCACCACAGGTGCCTTTGGGAGACGCTACCCAGTCCCCTCCTGAGTCCACTCTGTCCAAGCAGGCCGGAAGTGTGCACATCAGCCCTGCCTTCTACCAGGCCCTGTGCGAGAGAGACACCTGGGACACCCCTCTCAACTTCAGCAAAGCACAGCAACAAATAATGCACGACAGAGAGGTAAAAAATTACAACTTTGCTGTTCCTCCTTTTAAATACACAGGAAATACTGTATAAGGTACCTATGAAACAGAAGAAGAAAGCTTGTTTTGTTAAATTTGTTGAAGAAGAGAAAATATAGCTAATTGATAAACATATGATTTTTTTTTTTTTACCTTTATTTAACCAGGCAAGTCAGTTAAGAACAAATTCTTATTTTCAATGACGGCCTAGGAACAGTGGGTTAACTGCCTGTTCAGGGGCAGAACGACATTAACATACCAACAGGTCCCTGATCTATAAGGGTGATATGGGCATACAATATAATATATAATGATAGATAATTGTGAACACAGTGTATGTTCCTAATAAATCTCATGTTAAAGAGCATGTACTTCATAGCTGGTATTCCTGGTTGTTGTTGACATTTGTCCTGTAAATAATTCACTGACAGACAACATCTGGTGCTGAACACAGAATCTTTGAGAAAGTAAATCCAAATGTTTTACATTACATATCCATATAAATAACATCCATGTGGATTATCCAACTTTAAATGGATGTATGGTTTACTGTAAGTATTCTTAAGCGTAATCACTCAGACTTACCCCCCAACTCCTATGCTTGTGTTTTAAGAGTTTTTTTAAGTGGGGTGTTTTCATTGATAATTCACTTTTATATCATGTTCAAGACTTAAGACTGACACAAGAAGTAATGGGGTTAAGGAGATTTTTAAGGACACTATTATTATTTTTAAGGATACTATTATTAAGACTGCATCAGTAATGGCACCCTATTCCCTATGTAATGCACTACTTTTAACCAGGGCCCATAGGGTTCTGTTAAAAAGTAGTTCACTATATAGTGAGAAAGTTCCATTTCAAACGTACCTATGTCTCAGCAGGAAGATTTTGATGACGCTTCTCTGGAGGACCAGGGCTACTCTGGAGACGCAAGCATGTTCAGCCCCAAGACCGATATGCTCTTAAGAGACTCTAAGAAAGAGCTGATGAGGTATATCATGTTTAACGTTGGGTCTGCTCATTCTGGAGGTCCAGGGAAGGGAGAAATTGACATCTTGCTGCTTCTTTGCTCAGTCTTCTGTGTATCATGTGCATTTCCCTCTAAAAAGGTCAGCTGACAGATGGTCAGTATTAATAACAAAAGTGTAATTCCCAAACCAGACCTGTTTAAATAGGGCATTATAATTGGGGTGAATGAATACACGCCCAGTGAGATGCGCTGGACACAATCTTTCCTGTTATTAGCTCTTATATTGTTACCTATTATATATTACATGTTGTTGTGACTGGTATGTCTGCAGGTTCATGTGAAGAATGTATCTTGTTAAAAGTGAGTTTTTACATGTCCGTATGTCCTCAAAATGAGCTTACCACTCTTGACTTTGTAGTTAGACTGCATGTTCTATGGAATTAGTATCCACTCTATGGTAAGGTATGATTGAGTAGTTTACAGAAAACCATTAGATCGGCCAAGGGATTTACGAACAACTTTTGCCACACCAAATAAACATTGAAAATAAACATTGAAATTACTAAATTTCCTTCTGTACTAACTTCCGCTTCCACTAATGCAATTCAACGTCATGTTAAAAAGGTTAATACACTGTATCAGAAGTCCATGTATTGTAGAGTATGGTCTAACTAAGTGTTGTGTTCTCTGCAGCTGTCCTACCCCTGGCTGTGACGGTAGTGGCCATGTTACAGGAAATTATGCATCACATCGAAGGTAATTAGACACTTAACACCAGCTAGTAAATACTGTACGGCCTGGTTCAGAGGAACTATGTTGACTGTTTCATATTGATCGGTATTATATGCTGCTGAAAATGAAAGGGATTTTTTTTTTTCAAATAGCATTGTGATAACTCTGGTGTGGATCCTCTGTCTGTAGTGTATCAGGGTGTCCCCTGGCTGACAAGACTCTCAAATCACTGATGGCAGCCAACTCTCAGGAACTAAAGTACGTGTTGTCCTGTCAGTCATCATCTTACCACTGTTTATAGACATGTCATTCACCTGTGTGGGTTCACTGATTCAACTTTGTGCTGTTTTATTTGTTTGCATTATACATTCCACCTGGTCTCATGTCGTTTTAGTCGTACATTGACTATAGTGAATATGGACTTTTCTCCAATTCATGTGATCAGGCTGCATACATATACATTATGCGATGTACTGGGTATCTACTGACCTCATACGTTTATTTGTTTAAATTCATGCATTTAAATATGATATCATTGTCCCAGACAACGTGGCACTGAGCTTTGCCTGTTCTGTCGGTCTCTCCGCCTGCAGGTGCCCAACACCTAGTTGTGATGGATCTGGACATGTGACAGGGAATTATTCTTCACACAGAAGGTAGTCTAGACTGGATCACACAAATTACTGAGTAGATGAATAGGGATGTGTTTGAATCTCATTGTCTAGGTATTTATTTTTGATTAGTTTATACATTTTAGACAATTAATAAACTGCGATTTAACTGATTGAGTCTTGTTGTTGCTTCATGTTGTTTCCAATGACAGGCTATGTGAGAACATCATCTTATCACTGATGAAAGAGTTTGTTTTATTTTAGCCCTAAAGTAGTGTTCATTATTGTTAAACCATATTGTCTCTAAACATTTGTAGTTTGTCAGGATGTCCACGTGCCAGAAAGGGAGGCTTGAAGCTCACACCAAACAGAGATGAAAAAGACGACCAAGAAATAAAGTAAGATATGATTTCTGTTTCATATTTGTTGTTTTAGTTTTTTAATTTTCTTGTTAACTATTCTAGTGCTGGCATGCATGCCTATGTGAATGAAAGTACTGTATCGTGTTGTAAAGAGGTCATTATACCAGAAAGACAAAAAGGAAATAGTTTTAGTAAATTATGAACAGGAAAACTATCTTTCAAGGATTAACAAAGTTAACATGTTTCAAATGTTGCAATATTTTTTGTTGTCTTAATAGAACATCTGGCTTATCATGCTCTTGTGTGCATTGTGTTCTTGTATTGTTTATTTAAGGTCCACCATACTATGGGATGTGATCAAAGCTTAATTATTCTAGATGCAGTTGTCTCTGTAAAAAGCAGTTATGTAAAATACTTAAGTAAAAATATTAAAGTACTACCTCAGTAGTTTTTTTGGGTATCTGTACTTTACTATTTATATTTTTGACTACTTTAACTTTTACCTGACGAAAGAAAACAATGTACTTTTTACTCCATACATTTTCTCCGACAACCAAAAGTACCCGTTACATTTTGAATGTTTAGCAAGACAGGAAAACTGTCAAATTCAAGCACTTGTCAAGAGAACACGTGGTTATCCCTACTGCCCCTGGACTGGCGGACTTAATAAACACATGCATCTTTTGTAAATAATGTTGGAGTGTACACTGGCTATTCATACATCTTAAAAACAAGAAAATGCTGCCGTCTGCTTTGCTTAATATAAGGATATTAAATGATTTATACTTTTACTTTTTATACTTAAGTATATTTTAGCAATTACATGTACTTTTGAGACTTAAGTATATTTAAAACCAAATACTTTTACTCAAGTAGTATTTTAATGTCTGACTTTCACTTTTACTTGAGTAACTTTCTATTAAGGTATCTATACTTTTACTCAAGTATGACATTTGGTACTTTTTCCACCACTGGTAAAAAAGTATTATTGGGGGGGAAATGATGTACTTGATTACTGCTTAAATCCAAGCTCAGATGTATGAGACCTTGTTTACTTCTACATCTGGACAGATTTACCCTTCTTTTGAGATACTAATGCCGGGCCAAAACGTTAGGAGTTAGACTGGAATATATCTCATGCACAAGAGGGTGGGTGAGAGAACCTACATGTAGTGCATCTGTAAGGTTAGTAGATGATTGTAAATTGTAGGCCATATGGCATTATTCCATTGTCCCGATGCCTTATACTCTTAGAAAAAGGGTTCCAAAAGGGTTTTCAGCTGTCCCCAAAGGATAAACCTTTGTGGTTCCAGGTGTAATTTTGGGTTCCATGTTGAACCATCTGTTGAATGGGTTCTACATGAAACTCAAAAGGGTTCTTCTTGGAACCAAAGGGGCTCTTCCTGGAACAAAAAAATGGTTCTTCAAAGGGTCCTCCTATGGGGACAGCCAAAGAACCCTTTTAGGTTCTAAATAGCATTTTTCCCTAGGAGTCTACATATACCTGTAGTGTATGGATGAATGTGGTCGGGGTTGTTTTGTCCTCTAAGTGCTACTGGTGCTCTACTGAACAACAGAGTGCAACAATCTTTGTTACAGTAGCACTCTGTTCTGTTTGTACACTAGTTCTATGTACCATCTCAGACTTCCTTTCACCTTTACCAATAAGGGAAGGGGTCGGAAACCCTACATGACAAGTATGTGTAATTCATGTCACTCCATTACTGACCTGGGAAATGTAATTACCCTTCTAACTCTTAATAATATTCAACAAGATGTTTTGTTTATGTAGTTTATTTCAATCTGAATGTGTAAATTATTCCTACGTTTTTGTGGATTAACAACTTGGTTGCTACGAATATTTGAGCCTGTTGTCAGGTTTGTTGACTACATTTTTAATCAGCATTTTACTGGATTAATCAACATAATGGTTTGACAAATCTTCCGGTCTAGTAAGTGAGGGATGTTTATGAACTGTGAAAATGATTTGTTTGAGTATATATGCAGTTATTATGTATGGTTTAAGAGGTTAAGTAAAGTCGTCTCAACTCAGTTCGACAGCATTTTGATCTACTTACATTTCCATTGTACCGAAACTGTGAACAGCGATATATTGACATATCTCAGATCATACGGTATTTACTACCTCTGTCATATCAAATGGTTTCAACTGCAAAACTTTTCTGAGGAAAAAACAGCTTACTGGTGACAATCTTTCTCCTCTGCCTCATCTGAATGAGAATAGGCATCTCTCACAGGGGCACTCAGAACATTGTCAACAGTCTGTGTTACAACATGACTCCCTCCACTACAGTAGCAGTACAAGGGGACACCAGGTAGTAATAAACCTGACTCCTGGGGTGTATTCAGTCATGTTAAACCTTCTGAATGTTGCTGAAATAGAATGAATAGACCTGATATAAGCATATCTGTTCTATACGATACATTACAAAACGTTCAGATAGAAATGTATCACCCTCCTTAACGAACCCCTTGTTTGTCTCCCTGCTAGGTGTCCAGTGATGGGTTGTGATGGCCAGGGCCACACATCAGGGAAGTACACATCTCACCGCAGTGCAGGGAGCTGCCCCCTTGCTGCCAAGAGGCATAAAGAGTCATCCATCAATGGCCTCCCCTTCCCCTGGAATAAGGCCTGCAAACAGGAACTGCCCCACTGTCCCCTGCCTGGTTGCAATGGCCTTGGACACGCCAATAACGTGTTTGTCACCCATAGAAGGTTAGCCTGCATTCACTCCATTCACTGTGTCCCATACAATACTAATGAAACAAGTTTATTTTAAAGTTTGTAAGTGAAGTTTCTCATTACTTTTTCATTTTATTTGTAAATAGTTTGTCTGGATGCCCTCTTAATGCTCAGAGTATTAAGAAGAAGATGACAGGAGAGGAGATGATGACTATTAAACTTCAAGCCAGCAGTGGTAAGGCATTAATATATGGTTTACAAACATGTTCTGTTTGTGCTGGTGGACTGTACATGTATGCTTTGGCAGGATAATGTATGTTATGGAAATTTCATCTCAGTACCATCAAAGTATGTTTAGTCCCCCTGCTAGTTCACTGAAGCAGCAGGTTTAGCTTGATTTTCATGCGAGTATTTCCTATTTTCAAACAGGAGTCGACAACAACAATGACGTGCAACACTTGGATCATGAAATCAAAGAACTGAATGAATCCAACCTGAAAATAGAAGCTGACATGATGCAACTGCAGACCCAAGTAACTATCCACAACTGTGATATATTTTTTAAAGGATTCATGCCCGGTTCAGGTTGATAAGTTTCCCTCTCCCCTGAAAGCAGATTTCATCGATGGAATGTAACCTGAAGACAATTGAGGAGGAGAACAAGATGATTGAACAGCACAACGACAGCCTTCTGAAGGAGTTAGCTCGCCTCAGCCAAGCTCTCATCAACAGTCTCACAGACATCCAACTGCCTCAAATGGTACAGTGGGCCTCATACGAACCTCTTCACGTGCACATGCAGCTTTTATCAAATAAATACAAATACTGAGCTATATTGTATGCTAATAAAATTATTTTATTTAACAGGTAATAATTTATTTTCTCAGAAAGATAGGGGTCAAAATTATTGGCACTCCTGTTTTCAATACCTTTAAATGCCTCACCGTGCTAGGATAATGGCACTGAGACTTTTTCTAAAATGTTTTGAGATTGGAGAACAGATTTGGAGAGAGTTTAGACCATTCATCCACATCTTTCCAGATCCTTGATATCAGTCTTCTGCTCTTATGGACTGCCCTCAAATTCAAACCACAGGTTTTTAATGGGGTTCAAGTCCGGACACTGAGGTGGCCATTTTAAAATGTTGATTTTGTGGTCAAGTAACAATTTCTTTGTGGATTTTGATGTGTGCTTGTAGTTATTGTCTTGCTGGAAGATCCACTTGCAGCCAAGATTCAGCCTCCTGGCAGAGGCAACCTGGTTTTTGGCTAAAATTTCCTGGGCTGTGTCTGAAATCTGGCTTGCCTACTAGTTACATAAACGACATACTGTGTACTAATCATACTACATACTATTTAGAACGTACTGCCTAGTAAAAAGGTATGCTGTAAGCAACAAATATCAACATAATACTCATTCATATTGATAAGGCGTCATCTAATGCCCATTCGCCCTTGTTCCCTACCATTCCATCATTTTTGTAAAGTGTGTCCCCTATTCTGATTATCAGCTGTTTTCAGCTGTGAAAAGATGATTGTCTTCCTCAATAGTGTGCAGTGAATTCTAGATGAGAAACCCAAATGAGTATGACATCCTGGCATTTAAAGCATACAACATCAAAATGTCACACACTATAAAACTGCCTATTTTCGCATACCCAAAATGGCTACTATTTAGGACGTAAGTATAGGTATTTGGACACAGCCCTGGAACTGGGTAAAGTTGATTATGCCGTTGACCTTAACAAGGGCCCCAGGACCAGTGGAAAGCCCCATAACATCAAAGATTCACCACCATATTTTACAATATGTTTGGGGGTATTTTCTGCTAATGTATATCTATTTCTATGCCAAACCCACCACTGGTGTACTGGGCCAAAGAGCTCTATTTTCATGTCATCCTACAATGTAAATGCCTGGAGTGTGGAGGAATGGTCTAAGATCCTTCCAAATGTGTCCTTCAATTTCTTCAAACATTTTAGGAACGGCTCAGTGCCATTCTGCCTGCAAGGTGAGGTATTGATAACAGGGATGCCAGACATGTTGACCCCTATCTTTTTGAGAAAAACAAATGACATTTTAAACAACATCTCTTTATCTGAGCAATTATGTAAGTCTAAAATAATATCATTTTTGAATGTTTTTGAGAATATAGCTCAGTATTGTATTATTTTACACAGTATTTTTTGCTAATCTTTATCAAGAGTGGCAATAATTCTAGATTGGACTGTCTATATCTATAGTGACATTAAATTATTATTGTCAGTATAAGCTTCAGTTTGTGAACTAATATTTGAAAATGTTTGTGTTTCAGGGGCCCATCAGCGAGCATAATTTCGAAGCCTATGTAAACACATTAACAGATATGTACAACAGCTCTGAGCATGACTACTCTCCCGAGTGTAAGGCTCTCTTGGATAATATCAAACAGGCTATGAAGGGAATCCACGTTTAAGCTGTCGAGCCATCAAGAGGAGGTATCTTTGAGTTGGGATAATGGCACTGGATGGCTGTGTGCAGTGCTGGCTTAGTTGCATGTATAAGACAAGGCTTTGGGAAATGGGTCAACATTTCACCGTTGAATACATTGTACTGAGACAATTACCAGCCAAAAATCATTTGTATTGTTTTTTAACGCTTCTGTATTCACTTGACATGTTTCTTCTGGTGAGATTTCTACCCCCCTTGCACTTAATTCTTTTGAATGGTTTGCTTGATTTAAATCTATTTATTTTTTGTCTTTTTTATATTATTATTATTTATAATCCTTATTCATCAATGTATTTATTTCCACACATTTGTATTTATTTCTATCATTGTAAAATGCTAAATATTTAATCTTTTGACTAATTCTGCACATTGTAAATGACATTGAAGCACGTTCCAGTTTCAACCATAGCTCTCTTTCGTCATCTAGTGGTGGTTTATTTATATATCAGATCAAGTCATAATACAATCATTTGTATCTCCCATGAAGGTGGAGAACTCTACCAGAATAATCCAGAATCAACATGTTTTTTAATTGTTGCTTTTGCTTTCTATTTAATATTCAACACTGAATGTATGGTATGATCTAAAATGCAATGTTAGTGTACATCTCTTAATTCAACAATATGTTAAGTTGACTGCAATTAGGGGAATTGCTTTCAGCTGTTCGCAAAATGCAACATTATTTTATTTCATTCAATGAAATGAATGTCAGATTCAACTTGAGTGTGTCGCTCGAATAGAGCAACTGACAGCACTAAGAAAATGGAAAAATCCACCAACTTTTTTCTTAAATGATATAGATATTAAACTGCCTTCTGTGCACATGCTGTGTGTGCATATATGTGCCTACATGTAAATGAATACATAAAATATACGGTACTCTGTTTTGTGGTAGGACAGTTATGTGGCTGGTGTCTAATTTATTGTACAGTACACTTTTCAAAGGAGAAAATGTTCTTAATGTTTATATGCCATTTCAAATCTTTAAGCATCGTCTCGGTACTGTAGCTGTAATCTCAAAGTCAGGTCTTGAAGTTTCACAGGGTAGGAAGTGTTAGTGCTTTTCTACTTGTTACATCTCTTCAGCGTGGGAAAGCAGAAGTTGCTCGAAGAAATGTAACACCACCATACAAACATTTACTCTGGTTTAAGCTATTCTGACATCCTTACATACATAAAATGTTAGCTAATATATACTTAATGGTGGTCAGTGGCATTTCAGTTTATGTATGTCACATCAATTTTAAAATATCCCCCCAAAGCTCTTGGTGGCGTAAATATCACTGCAGGTTCTTTAGGGCCAGATTCAATAAGCGTTTGCACCTTGGTAAATCAAGGCCATATTGTCAATAATGGACAACTGTCAATATAAATGTTCAGTTCATCACTATTATGAAGCAAAAAGAGACAAACAAACAATGATATTGTTAGTTCTTAACTGTTTATTTTCAATTGTTTATTATTTATTTTTAAATTGAGTTGTGAATCAGTTGCACTTTTTTATTTTGTATTTCAGATTAGTTCTATTGCCCTGGGGTTCCAGGAAAAGATGAAGCTTTCTTTGTTTGTAAGCATTGCTCTTGATGTCACAGGAAAATGTTATTATTTTGACGTTTGCATGGGTGGATAGTCTTATCAAGTTACAATAAATTGAGTTTGACTTGGCCTGCTACACATTTCCTGAGGAGGAAGTGCATATCTGCAAAACAAAGCCAAATTTAGGACACTTGTTGAGGAAAATACTTTATTTTATCCAAATACTCAACTCATTCTAAAGAATTGTAATCTTTAAAAATGTAATCATTGACGGTTTGTTTAACTTAATAATTGTGTTAATTTATCATTCATAATATTTAATTAACATACCACACATTGTTTGCTCAGGAAGTTTTGTGAAGAATATTTATTTTTCTCTGTTTAGTATTTGATGTTTTGTAATGTGAACTGGATTTTTGTGGAATGATATTAGTATGATGAAACTGTATTGGACATTTTCTTTCAAATGTTGTTTTTTCAGTTCAAGTAGTTTGTAAATCGAAAGTTCCTATTACTTTTACTATTTCATAAGCAGATATGCGCTGTGCTGTACAGTTTGTGTATGGTAGAAATAAAACTTTTTAAATGGTTGTGTGATTCTCAGATGTAAAGTAGTATGTTGGCAATGCCTTACAGCACAAATACTCTTCTTTGATTGAAGTCTACTTCACACTGTATTATATAATCTTTCAAAATATATTTGAATGAGATTTAACAACTGCTCCTTGGGCAGTAATTATCTACTGGAAATGGAAAAGAAAATATTGGATGGCTCAATATTGGTTAACCCAGAATTTCCATATTGGTGCCTCCTTTTCATCCCCATACTCATTGTTGCTTCATGAGATTGATACGAGTATAACAAGTCTGCCACCTGGTGGCGGATATCAATAAGACAAATACATCTCAGATGAGAAAGTAGACCATCTGTGTAATACGGTTAAATAGGCCTATTCTTTGCACATTGTTGACCATCTTGTTGCGGACAAAGGAGTATACTCATTGAAATTCAATCAATTGACAATCCTCATAGAATTGTTTGTGCATAATACAGTGTGTTATGTTTATTCACAATGAAGTTAGATTAGAGTGAGCAGCAGGCCTTGCCAAGCAGCAAGACTACTTTTTTTTATTTTACCAGGCAAGACAGTTAAGAACAGTGGGTTAACTGCCTGTTCAGGGGCAGAACGACAGATTTGTACCTTGTCAGTTCGGGGGTTTGAACTCGCAACCTTCCGGTTACTAGTCCAACGCTCTAACCACTAGGCTACACTGCCACCCCACTACAACAGTGATAGTTCTCAAAGAGAGTACAAAAGCAGAGAGCAGTAAGAATCAACCCATTTGAACTTGTCACCTGATGTTGAGATTTCTTGCTAGCTAAGCTTACATGACATTCAGATACAGTTAGCAACTTCGCGGTATACATTTCAGCACACCTCATAACCAAGTATAGGCCAGCTATAGATAACTGCTAAAATAATGGAAACCCGAGTAAATGAGGGATACGAAGTATATTGAAGGCAGGTGCTTTCACACAGGTGTGGTTCCTGAGTTAATTAAGCAGTTAACATCCAATCATGCTTAGGGTCATGTATAAAAATGCTGGGCAGGCCATTATTTTTACTACCATGACTATGCCCCCATAGAATATGTATTAGTTCTGAATACTTTGGTACCAAAACAAATACTCCATGTTGATCTATACAAATAGCCTTCGAGTGACGCCTCCATCACTGCACTAGCCGTTTGGTGATGGATGCAGTGTGGATTCCTAAGACTGTGTCGGTCAAGAAGACCAGAGGCTGGCTGTGAGGGTAGGCCGAGAGAATCAGAGGCTGGCTGATCAGAGCTGGGCTGTGAGTGTGGGCTGAGGGGGCCGAAGAGGTAGTCGCACCCTGGAGGGTCCCTGGAAGGTCCATATGTGTCGCATCAGAGTCCATAGATGACACATATCCCTCCACCTCAGTGGAAGGGGGTGTTTCAGAGGGGCGGGGCTGCCTCCTGGATGGGAGGTTGCTGAGGCAAGGGCGGCGTGGTATGATTGGACCTCCAGAAACATCATCCTTACACGCATCTCCTGCTGGTGTCTCTTCCAGGTCGGGGTCACCGGGGTCGAGGGCATGTGGAGGGGGGACTGGTCCAGAGAGGAGCTGGTCTGGGTGGGTTTGGTACCGTGAGACTTGGCTGGCTGGGGAATAGTGCTAGTGTTGCTGCTGGTGGGAGTCTTCTCCACAGGTCTATTGTCAGGGGAGCTGTCCTTGGGTTTGGCTGGGTCAGTGTCTGCAAGGCTCATGGCCTGAGTCTTCTCTCTCTCCTCCCCTGGTCTTGTCTTGTCACTCAGCCTGAAACACAACTCTGTGTTTTGCTGTCCTCGTCCAACATAGTCGCTCATGTTCTTGCCTGTGATTTTCCCCATCTTGCCGTAGCCGGAGGCGGGGGTGCCTCTGCCCATCAGTCTCGCTGGCAGCAGCATCCTGATGATGGAGATCATCAACACGGCAATCCTCCAGCGTTTAAGGGGGACCTTGGTTTAGAATACATGACTTTATATTAGATTACCACCAAACCCCACAAATCATGACAAGGCGTACGTCCAAAATGGCACACTAATTCCCTATATAGTGCACTACTTTTGACCATAGCCATTCTTTATGGGCCTGGTAATTTGTACAGACCTTCTGTTACACATTGTCCTCCAGGTGTCGTTTCTGCCAGCGGTGCAGGATGGGAGGGTCACCTTTCCCCGGCACGACCTCAAACAGCTCTCTCACCATAGTAATCTTTCTCACTTTCATCAGTGTTGGAATGGTCTACGCGGTCTGAAATTGGAGTCTTGGAGTGGACAGTGGAGTTGGAGCTGTTGATGTCGTGTTTTCAGTCAGGTGAAGATGTGACAGTCGAAGCAGCCATGGAAACAGTCACAGACCCCACTTTGTCCTCCATCTTGCCTGTTTTGTAATTACCAATAGCAGGCAGACGAGGGCAGAGCTAGTATTCCAGAAGCAGAACGAGTCTTGAACCTCAAGGAGATGGGGGAGGAGTAGCAGGAGACGTGTGTGGAACTATGGTGTCTGCCATCACCCTTATCACCTCCTGGTAGCTGGAGACATGGCCTTGGCTTCAGTGTGGCTGGTGGGCTAGGACTAGCTGGTTGCCTGGAGATAACAGGTGGACTATCCAATGGTGTAGGGACTATCCAGACTACCGCCCAGGATCTTCAACCTGTCAGGCTGCAGCGGTCGTTTCTGTCGTTTGTTACAGTGTCTGTCACTAGATCTGGAGGACCTAGAAGATATAGACTGCTCAAAAAAATAAAGGGAACACTTAAACAATACAATGTAACTCCAAGTCAATCACACTTCTGCGAAATCAAACTGTCCACTTAGGAAGCAACACTGATTGACAATAAATGTCACATGCTGTTGTGCAAATGGAATAGACAACAGGTGGAAATTATAGGCAATTAGCAAGACACCCCCAACAAAGGAGTGGTTCTGCAGGTGGTGACCACAGACCACTTCTCAGTTCCTATGATGTTTTGGTCACTTTTGAATGCTGGCGGTGCTTTCACTCTAGTGGTAGCATGAGATGGAGTCTACAACCCACACAAGTGGCTCAGGTAGTGCAGCTCATCCAGGATGGAACATCAATGCGAGCTGTGGCAAGAAGGTTTGCTGTGTTTGTCAGTGTAACAGTATAACTTTAGACCGTCTTATACTGTTACATCAACGTAGTGTCCAGAGCATGGTGGCACTACCAGGAGACAGGCCAGTACATCAGGAGACGTGGAGGAGGCCGTAGGAGGGCAACAACCCAGCAGCAGGACCGCTACCTCCGCCTTTGTGCAAGGAGGAGCACTGCCAGAGCCCTGCAAAATGACCTCCAGCAGGCCACAAATATGTATGTGTCTGCCCAAACGGTCAGAAACAGACTCCATGAGGGTGGTATGAGGGCCCGACATCCACAGATGGGGGTTGTGCTTACAGCCCAACACCGTGCAGGACGTTTGGCATTTGCCAGAGAACACCAAGATTGGCAAATTCGCCACTGGCGCCCTGTGCTCTTCACAGATGAAAGCAGGTGACAGACGTGACAGAGTCTGGAGACGCCGTGGAGAACGTTCTGCTGCCTGCAACATCCTCCAGCATGACCGGTTTGGCGGTGGGTCAGTCATGGTGTTGGGTGGCATTTCTTTGGGGGGGGCCGCACAGCCTTCCATGTGCTCGCCAGAGGTAGCCTGACTGCCATAAGGTACCGAGATGAGATCCTCAGAACCCTTGTGAGACCATATGCTGGTGTGGTTGGCCCTGGGTTCCTCCTAATGCAAGACAATGCTCGACATCATGTGGCTTGAGTGTGTCAGCAGTTCCTGCAAAAGGAAGGCATTGATGCTATGTGACTCCAAATCCAGACCTCCATGGGTTGATAAATTTGATTTCCATTGATAATTTTTGTGTGATTTTGTTGTCAGCACATTCAACTATGTAAAGAAAAAAGTATTTAATAAGAATATTTCATTCATTCAGATCTAGGAGGTGTTATTTTAGTGTTCCCTTTATTTTTTTGAGCAGTGTATAATGTCTAGAAGTTCTAGAATGTGTCCTAGAAAGTGTTTTAGTTCTAGATGTTCCCGGGGAAGTCAGAGATGTAGCTACAGGAGGACCTCCCAGAGCAGGAGTCTGAGTCAGTAGAACCAGAGCTGTAGGCGAGGTTCCCCTCAGTGGTCAGGATGTCTAACTGAAGCTTCTTCATGCCCAACCGCCTCTCCAGCGCTGGAGGTATTTGTAGTTGAGGCTGACACCCTCTGTGAACTTGTTTACCAGGTCTCTGCAAGATACAATTTCTTACAACAAATGCTGTTCAACATGCTTAACAAATAAAACCAATTACAATTGAGTAGCCTAAGAAGATAAGACTGGTGATCTGTCCCAAATGGCACCCTCATCAGAATTGGTGCACTGTGGGTGGAATAGGGTGCTATTTGGGTTTAAATTCTGAATTATTCAATGGTTATCAATGTTGTTTTTTTATGCACGTGAAACATCACTTTGAATTCACAATGAATTATGACAGAGGAAACTCACAAGCCAATCTCGTTATAGAATTTATCCTGTAGGAAAAAATGCACAATTGTCTGTAAGGATATTGAAATACACATTTAAAGACTAAATTCTGCCTGTCTGGCTGGTTGGCCCGCTTCGAATACCAGTACATAAAAGTAGTCGTCGTCGCACTGTAGGCTACTTACATCGTCTTTCTGCAGATGGATGGCCCAGAAGATGAGGGTGGCGAGGAGAAGCACCAATAGTTTGAAGGACCCGGTGGTCCCGCCTGAGACTAACTCATCTGACGCTGGGAGGAGCTGGTGACCACTATAGCAAAAATGCGCACGTAGATTTAGCTTCGATCCAGTGGTGTTCTGGTGGTTGTGCGTTCTTTACCAAGAGGGACTTCGGGTTGAAGTGATAAGCAAAGTTACTGTTACGGCGCTGTCTGATGGATGTAGTGAATCTGGACCATTGTGGAACACATGAATGGCGGGTGCGAGCCAAGCTATTACGGCGCTATAATGGGTGTTGTGCGTAATATGCAATGAAAGGAAACAGTTCTGGTAACCCAAAACCTAAGTTTAGACCCACCTGTGGTTTCGACCTAGCCCCCAAAAATCTATAATCTTGTCTATGGCCCAAATACATTGAGCCAATGCTGGTCATAGACTAAGGCCTATTCTACTGCAATTCACAATGTTCTACTCTAATTAATCGTGCAATATAACCGAAGAGTAAAAACCATAGGCATTTTGTTAATTTTTTTTTTAACGACATCAGACAAGAAGTTCCCTCATGAAAAATAAAGTTAAAATAATTAAATTATCGTTTGGAGTGAGGATTCCACAAAGCAGATACAACATCACCAAGCACCTTATTGGTCGTCTGCCCACAGTGTTAGGTTATTCTGACAAACTGATGTGACAAAATAAAATTGAAAAAAAGAGAGTTTATTGCAGCAGCAGTACAGGTTTGAAGAAATAATTATACCAAATAGTTAATAATGTAGGCTAACAGGATTTATAACAGAAGTTATAATTGAACAAACACAATACACAGATCAAAACCAACTGTTCCATCAACATTTTAAACTAAGATCACTAGCACTTGAAGTTGATTTACAGTGTTCCACAGCATGTGCTGTTAAAATTCAACAATAGCTGGAAGCAAAGCCACATGGCAGCATGTTATAAGCTTGAGAGCCATACTGTATTCAGCGGAGCCTGCAGGCTAGAACCAGAACTATAGTGGTCACCATGAGGATGAGAAAATAGCCTTCAACAGTAGGTACCACACCATCACAACATCTAGAACACCTGAAAGAGAGATAGAGGGAGAGCAAGAGCAAAAGAGAGAGAGAAAGAGAATGTAGAAAAGAGAAAGAAAGAAAATTAAGAAATGTCAAAAGGAGAGACAGACAGGAAAGAGAGAGAAAGAGAGAAATTAAAATCATTGAAAAGACGAGGACATTGTTCTCAATATCATTGATGCTGGGTGGTGAACTACAGACGCTGGGTGGTGAACTACAGACGCTGGGTGGTGAACTCTAGGGCTGCTAAACCATGTGGGTGGGAAAGAACATGTCACCTTGTCTGGAAACCCGAACCCCATGCACCTTACACCTACCCTGCTTTGGCTCGATTGTGGGCTCAAGGGTATTGAAAGAGGGTCCAGAGGTAGGGAGGTCTGGGGGAGAAAAAAGCCCAGATCAAAACATTTTAAACTCAGCAACAAAAGAAACGTCCTCTCACTGTTAACTGCGTTTCTTTTCAGCAAACTTGTATTTTCAGTAAATACTTGTATGAACATAACAAGATTCAACAAGTGAGACATAAACTGAACAAGTTCCACAGACGTGTGACTAACAGAAATGGAATAATGTGTCCCTGAACAAAGGGGTCAAAATCAGTAAGTAACAGTCAATATCGGGTACTTAATGCACTGCATTAAGTACTGCAGAGCATCTCCTCCTCATGGACTACACCAGATTTGCCAGTTCTGTGGGATGTTACCCCACTCTTCCACCAAGGGACCTGCAAGTTCCTGGACATTTATGGGGGAAAATGACCCTAGTCCTCACCCTCCGATCCAACAGGTCCCAGACGTGCTCAATGGGATTAAGATCCGGGCTCTTCGCTGGCCATGACAGAACACTGACATTCATGTCTTGCAGGAAATCACGCACAGAACGAGCAGTACGGCTGGTGGCATTGTCATGCTGGAGGGTCATTTCAGGATGAGCCTGCAGGAAGGGTCCCACATGAGAGAGGATGTCTTCCCTGTAACACACAGCGTTGAGATTGCCTGCAGTGACAACAAGCTCAGTCCGATGATGCTGTGACACACCGCCCCAGACCATGACGGACCCTACACCTCCAAATCGATCCCACTCCAGAGTACAGGCCTTGGTGTAATGCTCATTCCTTCGACGAGAAATGCGAATCCGACCATCAGCCCTGGTGAGACAAAACCACAGCTTGTCAGTGAGGAGCACTTTTTGCCAGTCCTATCTGGTCCAGCGACGGTGGGTTTGTGCCCAAAGGCGACGTTGTTGTCGGTGATGTCTGGTAAGGACCTGCTTTACAACAGGCCTACAAGCCCCCAGTCCAGCCTCTCTCAGCCTATTGTGGACAGTCTGTGCACTGATAGAGGGATTGTGCGTTCCTGGTGTAACTCGGGCAGTTGTTGTTGCCATCCTGTACCTGTCACGCAGGTGTGATGTTCGGATGTCCCGATCCTGTGCAGGTGTTGTTACATGTGGTCTGCCACTGCGAGGACGATCGGCTGTCCGTCCTGTCTCCCTGTAGCGCTGTTTTCGGCGTCTCACAGTACAGACATTGCAATTTATTGCCCTGGCAACATCTGCAGTCCTCATGCCTCCTTTCAGCATGCCTAAGGCACGTTCACGCAGATGAGCAGGGACCCTGGGTATCTTTCTTTTGGTGTTTTTCAGAGTCAGTAGAAATGCCTCTTTAGTGTTCTAAGCTTTCATAACTGTGACCTTAATTGCCTACCGTCTGTAAGCTGTTCTTGTCTTAACGACCATTCCACAGGTGCATGTCCATTAATTGTTTATGGTTCATTGAACAAGCATGGGAAACAGTGTTTAAACCCTTTACAATGAAGATCTGTGGAGTTATTTAGATTTGTATGAATTATCTTTGAAAGACAGGGTCCTGAAAAAGTGACGTTTCTTTTTTTGCTGAGTTTATATAGATACATACAGATGTGTAACCAACGGGGTGTAACCTGGGTAATCTGTGTGCTACAAGGCTGCATTAACACACTGAGCTGAAGCCTAAGTATTAGCTCAGGGTGATACATAAATATTCAGGTCTATGACAATTGTACACTTCACACATGCCTAAATGTGGTATGTTTTTATTTGACTCTTATTATTGATATTGATTATTGTACTGCAGTGTTGAGGGAGATAGCACACAAGCATTTCACTGCCCCTTTTACACCTGCTGTAAACTGTGTACGTGACAAATAAAATTGGATTAGATTTTGATTTGATCTTACCTCCCACTGTAATAACAGCTGTGGTGCCCAGGGCATCAGCTGGTTCTGTCCTACAGCTATAGTTTCCACTGTCCTTCTCCCCAGCTCCACTCACATGCATAGACAGAGTAATGTTGGGCAGGATGGCGCTAGCGTTAAGTAGGACCTGGCCATCCTTCCACCACTGCATCACATGGCTGGGCTGCAGGCAGACAAACTCACAGGCCAGGCTGAAGCTGTGGCCCGGCCGGATCATTTGGTCCACATGGGCTGAGTTGATGGAGGTGTAACAGTGACCTATAAATCCAGAAACATCCACTTTTTATAAGATGAAACACTTGTGTTAAGCGTGTTATAACCACTTATAAGCTTTTTATAGCTACTTGTTAGGATATAAGCAAAGATGGTCCAAGCTCTATTTCCTATTTATCCATCCTATTCATCCATTTGAAATATGACAGAGAGAACAACATACTCCTTTCCACTAAAAGCCTATGCCTGGCTATGCCTAGACTTACCTCTTACTTGGACCAAGAGAAAAGCTATCCTTAAGATCAAGCACATAATGTCAATCAGTCCCGTTTGTGATATATGTCAGCCTGTCCTTTTCACAGCTTGATGTGTGGACTGAGTCCCTTCAGACAAAGAAAGGCAGTGTGGAAACTACCTATCGGGTGACCCAACAGTTACTCAGGAAACGCAGGTCTGAGTTCTGAGAAGCTCTCATGATAAACCAGCAGATGGTTTGATAACACTGACCAACAGATCACATCCTCTTGCAATTCATTCTATTGCAAACTTGCAAAGTTTAAAGTGGAAGTTTAAAGGAGTATATTTTCCTATACAGTAGAGTCTATGACAGTAGAGAGAGAGAGCTTCACATTCATTTGTTCTCTCTCTTTGATGTTTTCACCTTCGACTCCCCAGGTAAACATTTCCACTGAATCCATCTTTACCAGGCTATTTCTACGTGTTCATTTCCCAGAGAACGCATAGAGCCCCGTGTTGATTATCCCCTTTATCCCATGGCTTTAATTTAACACATAAGCCACTAGAAATGTGTTCAACATCAACTAAAGTAGCTAGCAAGTTAGTTTACTAGATAGCTACAGTAGTTGCCTTGGTCACCAAACAAACAGACTTGCTAATTTAGCTAAACAACCATGAGTCCTAGCTTGCTATTATGAAAATCGAATTCCCAATGACAACAATGCTTTAAATTAGAGCAGATCAAACATAGAACATGTAAGAATGAACTATAGCCATTGAATTCTACCATGCTGATATACCGTGCATATGTAAGGGATAATCAACCAGGGACTATACGTAGCCAACCAAACCATCAGTCCTAGCTTGCCATTATGAAAATTGAATTCAACAATGCCAATAACATTAATGTTTTCAATTCGACTTTTGCTTTCAAAAGCTGCTCAAAACAAAGAACATGCAAGAATGAACTAGCCATTAAATTCTACCATGCTGATATACACTATATATACAAAAGTGTGTGGCCACCCCTTCAAATGAATGGATTTGACTATTTCAGCCACACCTGTTGCTGACAGGAGTTACTCTTAAGGATCGGACCCTTTTTTTTTAAATCGCCAAAAATGACATGCCCAAATCTAACTGCCTGTAGCTCAGACCTGAAGCAAGGATATGCATATTCTTGATACCATTTGAAAGGAAACACTGAAGTTTGTGAAAATGTGAAATTAATGTAGGAGAATATAACCAATTAGATCTGGTAGAAGATAATACAAATATAAAAACATATGTTTTTCTTTGTTCCATCATCTTTGAACTGCAAGAGAAAAGCCATAATGTACTGTTCCAGGTTAGGCACAATTTAGATCTTGGCCACTAGATGGCAGCAGATTATGTGTAGAGTTTTAGACTGATTCAATGAATCATTGCATTTCTGTTCAAAATGTTGTATCAAGACTGCCCAAATGTGCCTAATTGGTTTATTAATACATTTTCAAGTGCATAACTGTGCACTCTCCTCAAACAATAGCATGGTATTATTGCACTGTAATAGCTACTGTAAATTGGACAGTGCAGTTAAATGAACAAGAATTTACGTTTTCTGCCCATATCAGATATGTCTATGTCCTGGGAAATTTTCTCCATACTTACAACCTCATGCTAATCACGTTAGCCTATGTTAGCTCAACCGTCCCGTGGGGGGTGATCCCGTAGACTCTTAGAGTCTACCATCAAGCACACAGATATGCAATCTACATAGAAAAACATTGGCAGTAGAATGGCTTTAAGAGCTCACTGCCTCAATCGGCGTTCCATCCCAAAGGTGTTCGATGGGGTTGAGGTCAGAGCTCTGTGCAGGCCAGTCAAGTTCTTTCACACCGATTTCGATTGTATGGACCTCACTTTGTGCACGGGGGCATTGCAATGCTGAAACAGGAAAGGGCCTTCCCCAAACTGTTGCCACAAATTTGGATGCACAGAATCATCTAGAATGTCATTGTAAGAATGTATGCTGTAGTGTCCCGTCACTGGAACTAAGGGGCCTAGCCCAAACCATGAAAAACAGCCCCAGACCATTATTCCTCCTCCACCAAATTTTACATTTGGCACTATACATTTAGGCAGGTAGCGTTCTCCTGGCATCCGCCAAACCCATATTTGTCCGTCGGACTGCCAGATGGTGAAGCGTAATTCATCACTCCAGAGAATACTTTCCACTACTCCAGAGTCCAATGGCAGCGAGCCTTACACCACTCCAGCCAATGCATAGTATTGCGCGTGGTGATCTTAGGCTTGTGTGCGGCTGCTCAGCCACGGAAACCCATTTTATGATGCTCCCGACAACAGTTCTTGTGCTGACGTTGCTTCCAGATATAGTTTGGAACTTGGTAGTGAGTGTTGCAAACAAGGACAGACGATTTTTACCCGCTTTGCACTTCATTTCCTACAGCACTCTGTGGTCCCGTAAGAAATTGTGTGGCCTACCTACCACTTCACAGCTGAGCTCTTGTTGTTCCTAGACGTTTCCACTTCACAATAACAGCACTGCCAGTTGATCAGGGAAACTCCAGTAAAGCAGAAATTTAACGAACTGACTTGTTGGAAAGGTGGCATCCTATGACGGTGCCATGTTGAAAGTCATTGGGCTCTTCAGTAAGGCCATTCTACTGCCTATGTTTGTCTATGGAGATGGAATGGCTGTGTGCTCGATTTTATTCACCTGTCAGCAGCAGGTGTGGCTAAAATAGCCAAATCCACTCATTTGAAGGGGTGCCCACATACTTTTGAATATATACTGTATGTCAATCTGTCTTTTTCACAGCTTGATGTGTTTCTTTTTTCACAGCTTGATGAGTACCTTCAGACACAGAAAGGCAGTGTGGAAACTACATTTTATGACCTCACACACACTTACTCAGGAAACACAGGTCTGAGTAGCTCTCATTATAAACAAGCCGATGGTATGATAACACTGACCAACAGATCACATCCTCTTGCAATTTATACTATTGCAAACTTTAAAGTTGAAGTTTAAAGGAGTATAATAGCCTATATAATAGGGTCTATCATAGAGAGAGAGCGAGAGATTCACATTAATTTGATCTCTGATGTTTTCACCTCTGAGTCCCCGGGTAAACATTTCCTTTGAATCCATCTTTACCAGGCTATTTCTACAGTAGGGCAAAACACACATCTATTTGTCTACATCTGCTAACCACCATGTGACGTGTTAACATCCTCTCAGGTGTGTTCCTTCGGCTTGGAGAAACTGCTAGTAGGCTAGTCAACCACTTCACAAACTAGCTGCATCCCAGGTGGCACAGACATCTGGCCTGATTCCTGCATGCCAGATCTAAAACTGGCAGCCGGATCCGGCCCGAGTCAGAAATGAATGACGGTACAGAATAGGCCCGAGTCATTTGGGCCCGATCTGGCAGCCAGAACTGAGCCAAAGATGCCATTTTAGGCCCAGCAATGCCCCGAATTCACTCGATTTTTATCTAAATAGATTAAATTGACCGTGTGGGTTTCATCCCTTAACAGGCACTATTTATGTACAGTAGCATGGATGTATCCAAATAAATGTCACTAGAAAACAGCTTAAACAAATGCAAATGCAGCTACTTTGATGTTATTCTGTCTGCAAAGTTGACACAACTGTGTTAGCCATAGTTGGCTACCTAGCAAGCAAGGGATAAGAACATTGCAAGCCTGCATAGCAACCAAACAAATAGCATGAACAACAAGTCCTCTTCTCTAGCAACTTAACTGATAGAACTAACAACCTGGTTTAGTGGATTGCTGAAATAGTATGAATTTACTTATCAAAATTAAAATCTCAATGAAAACATGTCATTTTTACCAGTAAATGTGTGCTTGTTTTCTATGGCAACAGCGGTTTAAGTGGGATAAACGCCTCTGCTCTGTACATTATCTGGAATTAATAAACTCGTTATTATCAAGTCCTCCATTATTTCTAGATAATGTACCAAGTGTCAGTGTTTATCCCTTACATGTTTGTGTGTATGTAAACTCAGCAATAAAAGAAACGTCACTTTTTCAGGACCCTGTCTTTCAAAGATAATTCATACAAATGCAAATAACTCCACAGATCTTCATTGTAAAAGGTTTAAACACTGTTTCCCATGCTTGTTCAATGAACCATAAACAATTAATGAACATGCACCTGCGGAACGGTCGTTAAGACACTAACAGCTTACAGATGGTAGGCAATTAAGGTCACAGTTATGAAAGCTTAGGACACTAAAGAGGCCTTTCTACTGACTCTGAAAAACACCTAACCAAAGATGCCCAGGGTCCCTGCTCATCTGCGTGAACGTGCCTTAGGTGTGCTGGAAGGAAGCATGAGGACTGCAGATGTGGCCAGGGAAATAAATTGCGATGTCCGTACTGTGAGATGCCTAAGACAGCACTACAGGGAGACAGGATGGACAGCTGATCGTCCTCGCAGTGGCAGAGCACGTGTAACAACACCTGCACAGGATCGGTACATCCGAAACATCACACCTGCGGGACAGGTACAGGATGGCAGAAACAACTGCCCGAGATACACCAGGAACGCACAATCTCTCCATCAGTGCTCAGACTGTCCACAATAGGCTGAGAGAGGCTGGACTGAGGGCTTGTAGGCCTGTTGTAAGGCAGGTCCTCACCAGACATCACCGGCAACAACGTCGCCTTTGGGCACAAACCCACCATCGCTGGACCAGACAGGACTGGCAAAAAGTGTTGTCTCAACAGGGGTGATGGTAGAATTCACGTTTATCGTCGAAGGAATGAGCGTTACACCAAGGCCTGTACTCTGGAGCGGGATCGATTTGGAGTGTCTGTCATGGTCTGTGGCGGTGTGTCACAGCATCATCGGACTGAACTTGTTGTCATTGCAGGCAATCTCAATGCTGTGCGTTACAGAGAAGACATCCTCCTCCCTCATGTGGTACCCTTCCTGCAGACTCATCCTGACATGACCTTCCAGCATGACAATGCCACCAGTCATACTGCTCGTTCTGTGTGTAATTTCCAGCAAGACATGAATGTCAGTGTTCTGCAATGGCCAGCGAAGAGCCCGGATCTCAATCCAATTGAGCACGTCTGGGACCTGTTGGATCGGAGGGTGAGGACTAGGGCCATTTCCCCCAGAAATGTCCAGGAATTTGCAGATGCCTTGGTGGAAGAGTGGGGTAACATCTCACAGCAAGAACTGACAAATCTGGTGCAGTCCATGAGGAGGAGATGCACTGCAGTACTTCATGCAGCTGGTGGCCACACCAGATACTAGAGGTCGACCGATTTATCGGAATGGCCGATTAATTAGGGCCCATTTCAAGTTTTCATAACAATCGGAAATCGGTAATTTTGGATGCCGATTTTATTTAAACTTTATGAAACGAGGCAAGTCAGTTAAGAACACATTCTTACTTTCAATGACGGCCTAGGAACGGTGGGTTAACTGCCTTGTTCAGGGGCAGAACGACAGATTTTTACCTTGTCAGCTCAGGGATTCAATCTTGCAACCTTACGGTTAACTAGTCCAACGCTCTAACCACCTGAGCAATGGTAGGCAGCAGCAGGCCTGTAAGCATTCATTCAAACAGCACTTTAGCTAATTAGCGGGGTGAGCGCTAATAACGTTTCAAACGTCACTCGCTCTGAGACTTGGAGTAGTTGTTCCCCTTGCTCTACATGGGTAACGCTGCTTCGAGGGTGGCTGTTGTCGTTGTGTTCCTGGTTCGAGCCCAGGTAGGAGCGAGGAGAGGAACGGAAGCTATACTGTTACAATGGCAATACTAAAGTGCCTATAAGAACATCCAATAGTCAAAGGTATATGAAATACAAATGGTAGAGAGAAATAGTCCTATAATTCCTATAATAACTACAACCTAAAACTTCTTACCTGGGAATATTGAAGACTCATGTTAAAAGGAACCACCAGCTTTCATATGTTCTCATGTTCTGAGCAAGGAACTTAAAACATTAGCTTTCTTACGTGGCACATATTGCACTTTTGCTTTCTTCTCCAACACTTTGTTTTTGCATTATTTAAACCAAATTGAACATGTTTCATTATTTATTTGAGGCTAAATTGATTTTTATTGATGTATTATATTAAGTTAAAATAAGTGTTCATTCAGTATGGTTGTATTTTAAATTATTACAAATACATTTTAAAAATCGGCCGATTAATCGGTATCCGGTTTTTTTGTCCTCCAATAATCGGTATCGGCGTTGAAAAATCATAATCGGTCGACCTCTACCAGATACCGACTGTTGATTTGATTTTGACCCCCCTTTGTTCAGGGATACATTATTCCACTTCTTTTAGTCACATGTCTGTGGAACTTGTTCAATATGTCTCACATGTTGAATCCTATGTTCATACAAATATTACCACATGTTAAATTGGCTGAAAATAAACGCAGTTGACAGTGAGAGGACATTTATTTTTTTGCTAAGTTTATGTGTGTATGTAAATGTGTGTCTCTGGTTCTAGCTGCCCTTTCCTTGCTGTGTTCAGTCCTCTCCTTTCTGCCTCTGTCTGGTGCAAGCTGCAGCCACTTTATGACAAACTTCTCTGTCTCTCAATCTGTAATCTGTACCCTTGGATGTAAAAGTGTTTCTCCTTTTGAATAAAACAAAAAAAGTTCAAAATAAGTAGTCACTGAAATCCTAGGAATCACAATCCAGACCTCAGGTTTCCAATTTCAACACTGAGTCAAACAGATCAAGCGATATGTGCTTGTTTTAGCGCTCCCTTGTGGTCAATCTGAACATGCTTGCATATGTTGAGTCTTGTCAGGGTTTGTAACATGTGTACTGGTGTATATACATTTATGTGCCAGCCCACGCCCACATTAAAGTTTACTGGTCAGTTGTTTTACATACTTGAAAATATTGCGTTGAAAGACGTTGGTCCATAGACCATACAGTACATTCGGAAAGTATTCAGACCCCTTGACTTTTTCCACATTTTGTTAGGTTACAGCCTTATTATAAAATGTATTAAATAAATAAAATCCTCATCAATTTACAGACAATATCCCATAATGACAAAGAGAAAACAGGTTTTTAGACATTTTTGCAAATTGATTAAACATAAACACATACATACCTTATTTACATAAGTATTCATACCCTTTGCTATGTGACTCGAAATTGAGCTCAGGTGCATCCTGTTTCCATTGATCATCCTTGAAATGTTTCTACAACTTCATTGGAGTCAACCTGTTGTAAATGCAGTTGATTGGACATGATTTGGAAAGGCACACACACCTGTCAATATAAGGTCCTACAGTTGACAATGATCGTCAGAGAAAAAACCAAGCCATGAGATCGAAGGAATTGTCGGTAGAGCTCCAAGACAGTATTGTGTCGAGGCACAGATCTGGGGAAGGGTACCAAAACATTTCTGCAGCATTGAAGGACACAGTGGCCTCAATCATTCTTAAATGGAAGAAGTTTGGAACCACGTAAGACTCTTCCTAGAGCTGGTCGCCCGGCCAAACAAGGCAATCGGGGAAGAAGGGCCTTGGTCAACGAGGCGGCCAAGAAACCGATGGTCACTCTGACAGAGCTCCAAAGTTCCTCTGTGGAGAATGGAAAACCTTCCAGAAGGACAACCATCTCTTCAGCACTCCACCAATCAGGCCTTTATAGTAGAGTGGCAAGACAGAAGCCACTCCTCAGTAAAAGGCACATGACAGCCCGCTTGGATTTTACCAAAAGGCACCTAAAGGACTCTCAGACCATGAAAAACAAGTTTCTCTGGTCTGATGAAACCAAGATTGAACTCTTTGGCCTGAACGCCAAGCATTACGTCTGGAGGAAACCTGGCACCATCCCTACGGTGAAGCATGGTGGTGGCAGAATCCTTCTGTGGGGAGGTTTTTAAGCGACAGAGACTGGGAGACTAGTCAGGACCAAGGGAAAGGTGAACAGAGCAAAGTACAGAGAGATCCTTGATGAAAACCTGCTCCAGAGCACTCAGGACCTCAGACAGGGCAAAGGTTCACTTCCCAACAGGACAATGACCCGAAGCACACAGCGAAGACAACGCAGAAGTGGCTTCAGCCAGAGCCCGGACTTGAACGATAGAACATCTTTGGAGAGACCTGAAAATAGCTGTGCAGAGATGCTCCCCATCCAACCTGACAGAGCTTGAGACGATCTGCAGAGAAGAATGGGAGAAACTCCCCAAATACAGGTGCCAAGCTTGTAGCGTCATACCCAAGACTCGAGGCTATAGTTGCTGCCAAAGGTGCTTCAACCACGCTGATGGTTTTGTTACTGTGCTGACCACACCCCTCTGCTCTTGACTGTCCAATGTCTCTTTCAGCTGGTCAAGCACATCATATGGGATTTTCCTACATCCATGAACAACAGGAGGGACTTTTGGATCAATGTAGATGTGGTGCAGGCCTGGAAACTCAGAGTCCTTTAATAAATCTTCTTTGGGATTGGTGTCCAATCCACAGGGCAGCTGAGCTAACGTAGGCTAATGAGATAAGCATGAGGTTGTAAGTAACAAGAACATTTCCCAGGACATAGACATATCTGATATTGGCAGAAAGCTTGTTAATTCTTGTTAATCTAACTGCACTGTCCAATTTACAGTAGTTATTACAGTGAAACAATAGCATGTTATTGTTTGAGAAGAGTGCCTAATTTTGAACATGAAAAGTTATTCATAAACTAATTAGGCACATTTGGGCAGTCTTGCCTCATTTTTTTTAACAGAAATGCAATGGTTCATTGGATCAGTCTAAAACTTTGCACATACACTGCTACCATCTAGCGGCCAAATTCTAAATTGCACCAGGGCTGGAATAATACATTATGGCATTTTTCTTGCATTTCAAAGATGGTACAAAAAAAATACTAAAGAACAGTTGGTTTTTTCTTTGTATTATCTTTTACCAGATCTACTGTGTTATATTCTCCTACATCCCTTTCACATTTCCAAAAACTTTTTCAAATGGTACCAATAATATTCATATCCTTGCTTCAGGGCCTGAGCTACAGGCAGTTAGGTTTGGGTATATCATTTTAGGTGAATTTTTTTTTTTTTTTTAAAGGGGCAGATCCTTAAGAGGCTTGAGTAGCTCTTCTTGGAGCATGGCAGAGCATGGCATGCAACTGTAGACATTTTTCTGATGAGGTCAAGCTGCACACAGGCCTCTGCCTAGTAGTGGTATCAGATGCATCTGTAACATAGAACTGTAGATGGGCTTGTTTGTGCCGCGTGGCAACTTGCAATATCATGATGCCCGTTGGTTTAATGCGGGTGCCTCCATAGGCTATGAGTACAGTCTCAGTCTCTTTCATGTTGAATTGCATGGGCAATTTGTCAGCTATTGCTTGTGGGAGCACATAAGCTTCAGCTACTGTGTCTAACTGAAAAGTTGACTGTCTGTCCCCCTATACGCAAGTTTGTGTGCCAGCCAACATCTTTTTTGAGCACTTGTGTCACTGCACCTATGAACAACATGTCCACTTCCTTGACCTCTGTTTCAAAAGGAGCAACATCTGTCCTTGACCTCCACACAGCTGCAAAGTGATTTATCTTGCCACATGTTTTACATTCAACATTGAATGCAGGACATCTCTTTGGTTAGTGTGTTTTTCCACAAGTCTTTGCCTGCTGCTCGCTGGTTGAGCATGGCGGCGGCCTTTATTCTGACTGTGCTCGTGATTGTATAATGGCGGCCCTTTTCTTCCATAGCATGCACAAACTGATATACATACAGTATCAGTCAAAACTTGACACACCTGCTCATTCAAGCGTTTTTCTTTATTTTCACTATTTTCTACATTGCAGAATAATAGTGAAGACGTCAAAACTATGAAATAACACATGGAATCATGTAGTAACCCCCAAAAAGTGTTAAACAAATATAAATATATTTCAAAATATATTTTAGATTATTCAAAGTAGCCACCCTTTGCCTTGGCAGCTTTGCACACTCTTGGCATTATCTTAACCAACTTCACCTGGAATAATTTTCCAACAGTCTTGAAGGAGTTCCCACATATGCGGAGTACTTTTTGGCTGCTATTCTACAATGTAGAAAATTGTAAAAATAAAGAGTAGATGCGTCCAACCTTTTGACTGGTACTGTAGCCTGAGTTGATGTAATGTATTTTGTACAGCAAACATGTATTGCCTTAGCTAGGGTTAAATCCTCGGTGTCTTTGAACTCACAACCGCGTGTTCTCAGTAAGGTTATACACTTGTCAATACCTGCCTGTTCATTGAAGTTGTGTGCCCAAAATGAATGTCTCTCGAACACAGTATTCATGCGTGGTGCACAGTAGTTGTCCAATGCCTTCATCACCTCGACCAGTTTCTTGTTTTCCGGGTCGGCATATGTGATCTCTCCAGCTCGTCTAAAAACTGCTATTTCCCTAGGCTCTGGTTTGTCATTTATCCCTCTGGCTAAGTAGTACAAGTTCAGTCTTTGTTTCAATTTCTTGCAAGGATTCCAGTCAATAACAACGGAGAAGGTGGTGTAACCGACTGCATTGCTGCGAATCCCAAACTCCATAGCTATTGGGACTGCGTTGAACCATTGACTCTGCGCTGTGAGTATTTTCCAATCTAAAAGTGCAATGTCGACATTTTGTCTTTTATAAAGTGGCAACTCGCTAACTACCATGGTTTTGTCTGAATTGGTGACACACAGACTGTATGGGCCGGCATGTGTTCAAAACTTCATTTCTAGAGACGATTGACATCTGTTTACACCAATGTCCATCTGTCAACTCCACTTCCTTTCACCACGAATCGCAATGTATTTTTGCAAATTCTTTCGTTAATACTTAGCTAGTTTAGCCTACGTTAGTTGATTATGGACATCATCGACTGCTAAATGGAGCCTGGCGTTAGCTGGCAACGTTCAATATGTATCGTGCTATTTGGTCCACATTAACTATCGAACCTGCTGCAAGGCTGATGGATATTAGCTATGTCGCAAACATTGTGAAATTGGTTTTACTAACCTGACATTCGTTGTGGCTAAAAGCCTAGCTAGTTACGTTAACTAGGTAACGTTAAATTGTCTGCGATGTCGTGTTGTTTGTTTCATGCGTTGTATGATTAAAATAACGCAACATAACACCGTTTCAGCCAATGTATGTAATTTAGCTAGTTGATGTTTCTTAGCTAACCAACGAGTTACATCATGAAGCTCAATTCAATGTAATATTTTAAACAGTTATTGTTATCAATTTGAAAGGTAATTAACCAGAAAAGAGGCTAGCCCATTTCCTGTTTTTGTTTTGTTTTCAACAAAACGCAGTGCTGAGATATCAGGGCAAGATGATTTGATGGAAAACGTCCAATCTGTGTGGTAACTGTTCGAGAAAGCAGTTGATTGGCTTCAAATAATTCTGCCAATCGTGGATGAGAACTAGTCAATGAGTGGGTTTCGATTAATGTCAATCGTGGTATGCGTGTTTTGACCGGCTGAAAGGTGATTGCATTCGATTTGGACCCGGGCTGCCTCCTAGGCGTGAGCCTGGTGGCCTGTTCGATGCCCATGGCGAAATCGGCTCTAACCAGGAGTGATATAGCCTAAACTAGATTGAGCACGTGGAGTAATCAGTAGGATTATGTGTTTTCACATGCAAAAGTGATTGCTTTAAAAAAAATAAAAACTCCTTATCTGCCTTCCCAATGAAAACTAGTTAGAAAATTCGAACATTAGGCTACTGGCAGCCTGTCTACTGTTCTTTGACAATTCTCTCTGTAAATAGTGCAGGGGAATTAAAAGTAGATTTTTCTTTCAACTGACCCAAAATAGGCAGGTAGCCTAGTGGTTGGAGCATTGGTCCAGTAACCGAAAGGTTGCTGGATCGAGTCCCTGATCTGACAAGGTAAACATCTGTCGTTCTGCCCTTGGACAAGGCAGTTTCTATTTATTTATTTTTATTTCACCTTTATTTAACCAGGTAGGCTAGTTGAGAACAACTGCGACCTGGCCAAGATAAAGCAAAGCAGTGTGACACAGACAACAACACATAGTTACACATGGAATAAACAATAAACAAGCCAATAACACAATAAACAAGCCAATATCACAATAAACAAGTCAATGACACAGTAGAAAAAAAATAATGTCTATATACAGTGTGTGCAAAAGGCATGAGAAGATATGCAATAAATAAGCCATAGTAGTGTAGAATTACAATTTAGCAGATTAACACTGGAGTGATAAATGAGCAGATGATGATGTGCAAGTAGAGATACTGATGTGCAAGTAGAGATACTGATGTGCAAAAGAGCAGAAAAGTAAATAAAACCGGATGAGGTAGGTAGATTGGGTGGGCTATTTACAGATGGACTATGTACAGCTGCAGCGATCGGTTAGCTGCTCAGATAGCTGCTGATGTTTAAAGTTGGTGAGGGAAATAAAAGTCTCCAGCTTCAGCGATTTTTGTAATTCATTCCAGTCACTGGCAGCAGAGAACTGGAAGGAAAGGTGACCAAATGAGGTGTTGGCTTTGGGAATGATCAGTGAGATATACCTGCTGGAACGTGTGTTACAGGTGGGTGTTGTTATCGTGACCAGTGAACTGAGATAAGGCGGAGCTTTACCTAGCATAGACTTATAGATGACCTGGAGCCAGTGGGTCTGGCGACGAATATGTAGCGAAGGCCAGCCGACTAGAGCATACAGGTGGTATAAGGTGATTTGGTAACAAAATGGATGGCACTGTGATAGACTGCATCCCGTTTGCTGAGTAGAGTATTGGACTAAGTATTGGCTGTCTTAGTGCCAGCCTCTGACTGTGATGGTATGTAAACAGCTACAAAGAATACAGATGAAAACTCTCTCGGTCGGTAGTGTGGTCTACAGCTTATCATGAGATACTCTACCTCAGGCGAGCAATAGCTCGAGACTTCCTTAGATATTGTGCACCAGCTGTTGTTTACAAATATACATAGACTGCTGCCCCTTGTCTTACCAGACGCCGCTGTTCTATCCTGCCAGTACATCGTATAACCAGCCAGTTGTATGTTGATGTTGTCGTCGTTCAGCCACGACTCCGTGAAGTATAAGATGTTCGTTTTTAATGTCCCGTTGGTAGTTCCATCTTCGGTGTAACTCTTCGATTTTATTGTCCAAAGAGTGCACGTTTGCTAGAAGAATGGAGGGAAGTGGGGGATTATTCGATCGCCTACGAATTCTCAGAAGGTAGCCCGACATTCGGCCCCTCTTTCTCCACCTCCTCTTCACGCAGATCACGGGGATCAGGACCTGTTCCCGAGGAAGCAGTGTATCCTTCACGTCGGGCTCGTCAGAGTCGTGAAAGGAAAAAGAGGATTCTACTTGTCCGTGTTGAGTAATCGCAGTCCTGGTGACTAGAAGTTATTTTCGGTCATAAGAGACGGTAGCAGCAACATTATGTACAAAATAAGTTTTAAAAATGAATTGCAAACAAAAAAACACAATCGGTTTGTTCTACATGGGATTTTTCTAGCTTATTTGAACGGTCCACAACTTTGTGCCCACCTGAATGCAGCCCTGAACATAGGTGTTTAATGCATAGGCGAATATAATTTCTCTCTGTGTATATATTTAGCTAACTAGGTTATCTGAATCTATTGCAGGATTTCAGGTCAAGTTCAAACCACATGTACCTATTTTCGGTAACTAAATTATCTCCCACCCTTCTCTGTCTGTATGTTTAAGACAAGTCATAGGCTTGTCAGCAGCAGCAGTGCAGTACTCTACTCAGTCCTGTACTGCTTGACCCATTTTGACAGCCTTTTTTTTTTGGTTGCAGAAAACTCAAAGGACTGCATTTCAGGGATGGATGAATAAAACCAGACCAAAAATATGCTCCTGTAACACAGTACTATCATACAAGGGTGAGAATGAATCAATTATTTATTTTTGCCAGTGTGTGAAAGAAGAGCCAATGGAAAATTACCTCTCCACAAGCCCTACTAGCTACTGTACTACAATGTCACCTCTGAATGCAATCTTTATTAGCTGACTCGGATGTGTTAGGTGGAGATGCTGAGAAGGCTGATAGAGAATTCAAAACGTGTCTTCCTCTGCTGCGTCTTTCATACACCTTAGATGGGCTTTATGATCTCCTCACAGACCATGCTCATTCGAGTCATGCTAGGTTTTTCGCTTATGTTTTTTAGTAACTGAAATGATAAGTAGCTACCCGTCCTGCAGTGTTTTTCACGCTTCATTAAAAACAGGACACTATACTTCATCAGTTTTACAGAATTATTAATAAAGATCTCATTGTAGTTAACATCAATAAACTCATAACAATTGTGGTTACCACTAGCTTCATGTGCTTACAAAGAAATTCACAACATATATTTTTCTCCATAGTTGCTTGCTTTGCACTGTAGAAACATGGGTATTGACCTCTCGGCTGCGTAGTTATGGTTTCTCCATAGACTGACACCCCCTACTACACACATCATCTTATCTTTCTTTTATCATTGTCTCCCTCTCTCTCAATTCCCTGGAGTTAGCCTATCTTGATATGACAATGGTGTGAAGTGGCCCTCAGGAAAGAAGAACACAAGTCCCTCAGGTGTCCCACTGTCCTCTTCATCGCTCCATGCCCCGCTAAGAAGACAACACAGTGTTCCACTTGTGGAAAGAAGAGTTTTGCACCCTCTTTTTGCTCTACCGTTTCTTTCTTGCCATGGGGGGTGCGGTGAGTGCCGGGGAGGACAACAATGATCTGATTGACAACCTGAAGGAGGCGCAGTACATCCGTACAGGTCGCGTGGAAAAGGCCTTCAGGGCCATAGACCGCGGGGACTACTACCTGGATGGCTACAGGTACTATACTACCCTTAATGCTCTATACAACCTATCCAGTTTTATCAACATCAGGTTTGGGGTCCATTTCAATTCAGGAAGTAAACAAAAATTCCAATTCCTAATTTTTCTCATAAGCAAAACATACAATGTGAGTTTCAGTTTATTTCCTGAATCAACTGAATTTAAAAGGTATTGCCCCAACCTAGGTACCTATAATGCTCTGTACAAAATTGTTTTTTCTTTGTAAACATTTTCCTGGAGCTAACATAAGGGTGTCCCATCTCCTTACCTACACTACAGGGACAATGCCTATAAGGACCTGGCGTGGAAGCATGGCAACATCCACCTTTCTGCCCCCTGTATCTACTCTGAGGTGATGGAGGCTCTGAAGCTCCAGCAGGGACTGTCCTTCCTCAATTTGGGCAGTGGGACTGGGTACCTCAGCACCATGGTGGGACTCATCATAGGTAACGATGCCTCTGTTTGTTTAATTAAATATTTTCCCTCTCTATGATGTGTTGAGATATTCATTTAAATCTTGATTAACGATTATATGGTGATGGTATACATCAATGCTCTAGCCCTAATGAGTTAACCTATGCTTAAACAACACAAGGCAACACACATGGATAGCATACGAAGTCAAACGCAGACCCACCTAACCGGTCGTAAGTGATGTGTAATCACTGCAAATGAACTTTTAATAGTTTTTTTGCAGGTCCATTTGGTGTGAACCATGGAGTGGAGCTCCATGCGGATGTGGTGGAATACGCCAAGGAGAAACTAGATGACTTCATCAAGAATAGTGACAGCTTTGATAAGTGAGTTGGAACCTTAATCAAAACGTTACACATGTTATATAGGGTGTAATGGTGCATGCAGTGAAACTCTGGTTAAATAACTAGATGCAGTTCAGTTAGTATTTTTCTGCCTGACAATTTTCAGACATGGAAATTGCCTTACAGTGATGCTCCAGAGCTTTTGTATAATTTCAGCCTTTTATTTTTTTGTTGTTGACTTTCCCCCTCTGTTTCCGCTACTAAATTTATCACCCAGGGAGGACTTGGCCTACAGGCCATGATTAACTATTGTGAAGATCTAGATTATAGACCGTGTTTCTTGTAGATACCGTCTTTCTTTTTTTGGAAATAGTATAGAGCACATAAATGCTTAATACAAATAATTTTTTCCTTTATTTCTCTTCATTACCCACCCGAACTCAACAAGTCTGCAAACTTAACTTTAAAGGTCTGAAAGGTTAAATGGTTACTTATTTTATGTTTTACTTTTTCTTTCTTTCTCAATAACCCCAACAATATTCTGCTTTAGATACTTCATATGTAAAGCTGCCACTCACCGTTATGCTGCAACCCTGTAATGACAGGGCAGGTAGTGGAGAAACGGGGCGGGAGGGACTGCGGGGCAGAGGGAGTGGTTCATGGGGGGGGTTTTGGATGGGAAACGACGAATGGGTTGGTTCCCATGTGGGTCCTGATTTTTGTTTAACATCCATAGGCTTATTAACACTAAAGATTCATCATTAATAATGAATTGTTTTTTGAAAAACAATGGCAACGCTAGTTATTCTCTCTTGGAATTTGAAATACCTTAATAGTCATATCAAATGTTCCAGCTGTCTTGATGTCCTAGCAAGAAACCATATTGATATGGCAATGGTCCAAGAAACACACCTACTCTAAAAGGGTGCACATAGAATAGAGAACCATTTGTACAAACTGGCTGCTTTTTCATCAGCCCCAAACAGAACTAAAGGTGTAATCATAATGATACATAAGAAACTGAAAATCACCATCTTGGGTAAAGACAAAGGCCAAGAAGGCGGAATCACTTTCCTTAAATGCATACATAATGGAAAGAAAATGGCCTTTTATTAATGTGTACACTCCAAACTCATGATCCTACATTCTCTGAACAGCATATTGTCAAAATTAACTGAATTCCATCTGGTTATCGGGACAGACATGAATGCCATTTTGGACATGCGGGACAAATCTGATAAGACCAACTACAGTCTACAACTACTGACCACCATGCTTACTACTGCCAACTTAAAATTTCAGAATCTTCTACGCAACAAGATGGCGTTTCAATGTTTCATTACTACAAACGCCTACATTCTGTGATCAATTTCAAATTGAACTAAATGAATTCATAATGATCAATAAAAATTCAGTCGATGAACCCCGGATTCTACGGGATGCCATCATAGATTTTATAAAAAATAATGGAACTGCATTTGCATCTGTGTTGAATAAATCACAATTAAAAAAGATAGCAGAATTGGAAATGTTGTTATTTGCGTTAGTGTTCTCAACAAACACTCTTTTCTAAGTCAAGACCGAGCTTAATTTATTAATAATACAGAGAGCAGAATTTTCCATTCATCGAGTCAGACTCAACCATTAATTCATGGAAATCGTCCCAGTCATTTACTGGCCAAAAAGCTATGCAATAATGATCAATTAGCTGATATAGCAACTATTGAATCTGAAATAGGGGAATTATTATCAGAACCCAAATGAATCAAAGATTCTCCCGCTTCTATAAAGAATTGTACACCTCTGATTTTAAATCCACACCAAGCCAGACTATCCTTTCTAAAATAATAACTCCTCTTCTCTCAACAGAGGAAGCCACCTCGCTGGGAGCCCAAATCTCCCTCAATGAACTCAAAAGGGCATTGGATAGCACAAATAAAGGCAAATGACCTGGATGGGATGGTATTTCTTCTGAGCTCTATTTCAAATTTTGTAATCAATTAGGATGGGTTTGTTAAAAAAAGTTTTTCCTTGGATAACCTCCATAGATTATTACAGATCTTAAACACATACAGCTCCTTGGGCTGCTTAATCGCACAATGCAGAAAAAGCTTTTAATAGACTAGAATGGTCATCTCTGGTCTGTCTTAGAACCTATGGGAATTGTCTCCAATTTCATTAATATGATTAAAATGCTATATGCCAATTCCTCAGCCATAGTTATAACAGGCATTATCTGCTCCTCTCCTTTCAGAATCAATAGAAGCAGCAGACAAGGCGATCCAATTTCTACTTTGCTATTTTTATTATCCATGGAACCCCTGCCCAAGGCAATTCATCAATCGAAGGAAAGAACACACATTTCTTTCAAATCTACTGATCACTCATTTCATTATACACAGATTATATTTTACTACAATGAGCAAAAATATGAACGCAACATGTAAAGTGTTGGTCCCACGTTTCATGAATTTATTTCAACTGACTTATTTCCTTAAATGAACTGTAACTCAAAACAAAATGTTTGTTTCATGTTGCGTGTATATTTTGGTTAAGTATATATTTACAATTTAAGTCAGCTATGCTAGCCTATGGAGGCCCTTGGGAAACCCATCCAATTATGGGATTTAAAAATACATTATCTGGGCTCCCAAAAGGACTGATCTCTATAATATATAAACAACTTTTGGGAGTTGGCCATAAAGAAAGTATGGGCCCCAGATATAATTGAATCTGAACAACCCTTTTAACTGGAACAGAATATGTAAATATATGACCTTGGCATCCTGTAACCTAAACCATAAACTTAAACATTTTACGTTTGTTCACAGACTGTATTTAAGACAGAGGAAACATTCTACGATGACATTCGTCCCAACTGTTCACTGTGTCCCCTAAATCAAGTAGGCACATTCCTTCATATCATGTGGGAGTGCCCTGCAGTTAAATGCTTTTCATCTACCATGTTACTTAATGATGATAGCTCCTTGAATCTCTCAATCAATCAAAAACGATTACTGATGTTGGCTCTTCGATGGCATTCACCTCACTCTTTCCCAATTTGCCAGTGGATACAGTTACTATTAGATATTAAAACATTAGAATTATCGACAGCAATAACTAATGGTGATAGTCAAAGAACAATTGAGGCCTGGACAGATATACTGTGGTTGGATGGAGACATGTTGGTTCGGTGAATAGGAGGGGAGGTTGGGGGTGGAGGCCCACTTGTATATTTTTTTTGGGGGGGGGTGGGTTAATACTGAATTTATTGTTACTTAAACTATGTATTTCTTACTTTTGTTTTTCTTTTGAGTGGCATCCCGCGGGTACATTTTATATAAACCAAAAATATTAATTGAAATTGATATTGTACCTCTAAATGGTGCAGGACACAAGTCATTTTTCCAACAATTGTTTACAGACACAGTGAATTATAAGTGAAATAATCACAATTCTAATGGGTCAGAAGTTGACATACACTAAGTTGACTGTGCCTTTTATACAGCTTGGAAAATTCCAGAAAATTATGTCATGGCTTTATACGCTTCTGATAGGCTAATTGACATAATTTGAGTCAATTAGAGGTGTTCATGTGGATGTATTTCAAGGCCTAGCTTCAAACTCAGTGCCTCTTTGCTTGACATCATGGGAAAATCATAAGAAATCAGCCAAGACCTCAGAAAAAACTTGTAGACCTACACAAGTCTGGTTCATCCTTGGGACTAATTTCCAAACACCTGAAGGTACCACATTAATCTTTACAAACAATAGTACAAGTATAAACACCATGGTACCACGCAGCTGTCATACCGCTCAATAAGGAGACGCGTTCTGGCTTAAGGACAACAAAGGCAAGGTAGCAAAGTGGCCATCAAGGAAGGTTGTGGAAGGCTACCTGAAACGTTTGACCCAAGTTCAACAATTTAAAGGCAATGCTACCAAATACTAATTGAGTGTATGTACACTTCTGACCCACTTGGAATGTGATGAAAGAAATAAAAGCTGAAATAAATCATTCTCTCTACTATTATTCTGAAATTTCACATTCTTAAATTAAAGTGGTGATCCTAACTGACCTAACACAGGGAATTTTTACTTGGATTAAATGTCAGGAATTGTGAAAAACTGAGTTGAAATGTATTTGGCTAAGGTGTATGTACATTTCCAACTTCAACTGTGTGTGTGTGTGTATGTATATATATATATGTGTATATCTCGGCAAAAAAATAAACGTCCATTTTCAGGACCCTGTCTTTCAAAGATAATTCATACAAATCCAAATAACTTCACAGATCTTCATTGTAAAGGGTTTAAACACTGTTTCCCATGCTTGTTCAATGAAGCCATAAACAATTAATGAACATGCACCTGTGGAATGGTCGTTAAGACACGAATAGCTTACAGACGGTAGGCAATTAAGGTCACAGTTATGAAAGCTTAGGACACTAAAGAGGCATTTCTACTGACTCTGAAAAACACCAAAATAAAGATTCCCAGGGTCCCTGCTCACCTGCGTGAACGTGCCTTAGGCATGCTGCAAGGACTCATGAAGAATGCAGATGTGGCCAGGGCAATAAATTGCAATGTCCGTACTGTGAGACGCCCAAGACAGCACTACGGGGAGACAGGGCAGACAGCTGATTGTCCTCGCAGTGGCAGACCACGTGTAACAACACCTGCACAGGATCGGTACATCCAAACCTCACATCTGTGGGACAGGTACAGGATGGCAACAACTGCCCGAGTTACACCAGGAAGGCACAATCCCTCCATCAGTGCTCAGACTGTCTGCAATAGGCTGAGAGAGGCTGGACTGAGGGCTTGTAGGCCTGTTGTAAGGCAGGTCCTCACCAGACATCACTGGCAACAACGTCGCCTATGGGCACAAACCCACCGTCGCTGTACCAGGCAGGACTGGCAAAAAGTGCTCTTCTCTAACGAGTCGCGGTTTTGTCTCACCAGGGGTGATGGTCGGATTCGCATTTCTCGTCGAAGGAATGAGCGTTGACACCGAGGCCTGTGTTCTGGAGCGGAATCGATTTGGAGGTGGAGGGTCCGTCATGGTCTGGGGCGGTGTGTCACATCATCATCGGACTGAGCTTGTTGTCACTGCAGGCAATCTCAACGCTGTGCGTTACAGGGAAGACATCCTCTCTCATGTGGGACCCTTCCTGCAGGCTCATCCTGAAATGACCCTCCAGCATGACAATGCCACCAGCCGTACTGCTCGTTCTGTGCGTGATTTCCTGCAAGACAGGAATGTCAGTGTTCTGCCATGGCCAGCCAAGAGCCCGGATCTCAATCCCATTGAGCACGTCTGGGACCTGTTGAATCAGAGGGTGAGGGCTTCGGCCATTCCCCCCAGAAATGCCCGGGAACTTGCAGGTGCCGTGGTGGAAGAGCGGGGTAACATCTCACAGCAAGAACTGTGAGGAGATGCACTGCAGTACTTAGTATCTGGTGTGGCCACCAGCTGCATTGACTGTTACTTTGATTTTGACCCCCCCCCCCTTTGTTCAGGGACACATTATTCAATTTCTGTTCGTCACATGTCTGTGGAACTTGTTTATGTCTCAGTTGTTGAATCTTGTTATGTTCGTACAAATATTTGCACATGTTAAATTAGCTGAAAATAAACACAGTTGACAGTGAGAGGACTTTTCTTTTTTTGCTGAGTTTAGTACCAGTCAAAAGTTTGGACACACCTACTCATTCCAGCGGTTTTCTTTATTTTTTACTATTTTCTACATTGTAAAATAATAGTGAAGACATAAATACTAGGAAATAACATATATGGAATCATGTAGTAACCAAAAAAGTCTTAAGCTAATTAAAATATATTTGAGATTCTTAAAAGTAGCCACCCTTTGACTTGATGACAGCTTTGCACCCTCTTGGCATTCTCTCACCCAGCTTCATGAGGAATGCTTTCCAACAGTCTTGAAGGAGTTCCCACATATTCTGAGCACTTGTTGGATGCTTTTCCTTCACTCTGCGGTCCAACTCATCCCAAACCATCTCATTTGGGTTGAGGTCAGTGAGGTCATCTGATGCAGCACTCCATCATTCTCCTTATTGGTCAAGTAGCCCTTAAACAGTCTGGAGGTGTGTTGGGTCATTGTCCTGTTGAAAAACAAATGATAGTCCCACTAAGTGCAAACCAGATGGGATGGCATATTGCTGCAGAATGCTGTGGTAGCCGTTTTCGTTAAGTGTGCCTTGAATTCTAAATAAATCGGTGGCGGTCCTCATGAGAGCCAGTTTCATCATAGTGCTTGATGGTTTTTACGACTGCGCTTGAAGAAACTTCAGAAATTCTTTAAATGTTCAGGACTTACTGACTTTCATGACTTAAAGTAAGGATGGTCTGTCGTTTCTCTTTGCTTATTTGAGCTGTTCTTGCCATAATATGGACTTGGACTTTTACCAAATAGGGCTGTCTTCTGTATACCACCCTTATTGTCACAACACATCTGATTAGCTCAAATGCATTAAGAAGGAAAGAAATTACACAAATGCACTTTTTTAACAAGGCACACCTGTCCATTGAAATGCAATCCAGGTGACTACCTTGAAGCTGGTTGAGGGAATGCCAAGAGTGTGCGACGCTGTCATCAAGGCAAAGGGTGGCTACATTGAAGAATCTCAAATCTGAAATATATTTTGAGTTGTTTAACACATTTTTATTTACTTGATTCCATTTGTGTTATTTCATAGTTATTATTCTACAATGTAAAACATAGTAAAAATAAAGAAAAACCCTTGAATGAGTAGGTGTGTCCAAACCTTTTACTTGTACATATATAATTTATTTTCAATTCCTAATGTATGTTACAGATACTAATTCATACAATATGTTACGAATTTGTAAGTGCTAAAGATCCTGGACAGCATCTTTTAAGACGTGTCTTGCCATTTGAATACATTTTAATACATATTTTTTCTGTGTGGCTCAGTCGGTAGAGCATGGCGCTTGCAACGCCAAGCGTCGTGGGTTCGATTCCCGCTGGGGCCACCCATATGTAAAAGTAGTGGCCCCAGCCGACTTGTAAGTCGCTTTGGACAAAAGCGTCTGCTAAATGGGATATATTATATTTTTACATTATTAATGACTGATTGAAAAACACATTTTTCGTGGATGCCTTTTGGCTTGCTTTTATTACCTTTTTACTTCATTTTGTTTTTGTCAGGTTTGAGTTCTGTGAACCCATCTTTGTGGTGGGCAACTGTCTGGAGATCTCGTCAGACAGTCACCAATACGACCGTATCTACTGTGGTGCGGGGGTGCAGAAGGATCATGAAAATTACATGAAAATCCTGCTCAAAGTTGGGGGTATTCTAGTGATGCCTATAGAGGATCAGGTAAGCGGTAGAATGACTCTGAATAATGCAGATATTATAAACATCATTATTCATGATGGTGCCTTCTGCGTTGGTAATCAGAGGCTGCGTCTGAAGTGGCAACTTATTCACTATATAGTATAATACTTTTGATCAGAGCACTATGGGCCCTGATCTAAAGAAGTGCACTATATATGTAATAGGGTGCCATTTGGGATGCTGCTAGTGATACAGCCCTGGCCTGCATGACCAATGATGTTACGATACCCAGCCTTCGTTATTGTTCCTCAGAAGCCCCTGAACTGGTACTTACGCCATCAGTCTGGTCTATTTTCTCCTCTTAACAAATTGGAAAATAGCAAAAACACTTTAGAAAAAGGATGACGTTGTGTGGCACTCAAAATAACATTTTTGAAGGGCTTGCACAAGCCCACACAGTCTGTCATCTTGTGAAATGGAAAGTCTAGCTGCTTATGTTGTTTTTCAGAAACCAGTTGGAACTCCTGCATTGCCAGGTTTGTGTGGTGGTGCAATAAAGAGGGGGGAGGTTTTGATGTGGAGAATTGAGGCCAAGAGCTGAGGCAGCTTAGCAGCTCTGGATCAACACCTCCATGTGATGGCCAAAACCAGCTTTTTGTCAAGTAGATACTTGAAGGCACCCATGTCTCTTTCTGGTGTGGAACTGAAGATGCATATAATACATGTGATGTTTGTTCCTCTTGTCTTGGTGTATTGGTGCTGGTGTCATTATGATTGGTGTAACTTTTCCATTGTCTAGTGCTGGGTACTCCAAATTCGACATGATTTTTATTTGCCCCTCCCCCAGCTTTCTAATAAAATAAACAACTTCCTAAATTGTTGTTGAAGATTAAGACTGTCAAATCACCAAGAAATCAGCTCAGTGATTTTAAGTATTCCCATGCATAAATAGAGAGGCATACGTGATCGTATCCCAATGTAATCAAGGTTTTGAATGATTCTGTTTTTGTCAAATACTATATCTGTTTGGGCTTCTTGCATTCATTTTGAAGTGTACAAATAGTTTAGAATTGTGTTCTGGCCCCCTGACCATCCGCTCAAGAACAAATCGGTCTGCAGCTGATGGTAATTGGGGACCCCTGAGAGATATCCGACACTGCAAGCTAGATCTACTCTAGGTTTTCTAAAGCTAACCAGCTTCAAGTTAGATTCACATTCCAGCTCAGGCTTCATCCGTATTACAACGGTGGATATTGATTGTCCACCTGCCGCTAACTCTAGCAGGCTTGTGACTGCTCGTGCATGTCACACATGGCTGGTCAAATGCCGAACTCTTCATTCAGACAATGCTGAAACATAAATCCATGGGCGGGTGAGTGAGACATTTTCATTTGAGCCGAAATCAAAAGGAAAGGAAATGTATCTTGCAAATTCAGCAGGCTATGGTGTGAAATAGGCTTTCTGAAGTACCGTCTTTATTTGATGACTTACTTGTAATGGCTTCTTTGATGTGCACAAACACCTTTTTTCCAACACATATCAACATATTTTTTTTTTATTATAAAGTCATACAAAGGTGTTACATTGCGTGAAGTTTTAAATGCATTCCATCTTTACTAAATGTGTAATGTGATATATTCCAACACAATTGTTTTTTACACCAAATAAACATTTGATGAATAAAAAATTTCATCAGTCTTTCTCAAATGAAGGTGATGATGATGCAAATTCTTTGCAAGAGGGATGGAATCTGATTTCATTTGTCATCAACTCGCAGCTCAATCATTTCATTCAGGGTAAGCGGAGTCAGCCGTGAGTCAGCCTGCCCGGAGCAGGTTATTATTGAAGGATTCATTGCCATAGAAATGTACCTGGATGAAAGGTCAGCCACTTTTGTATTGGAGTCCGCAGTTTAACTCGGAGTTGACCTCGCTATCTCCTCAAACCTGATTCGTAGGATAACCCTCTGGTCTAGTGGGTTGGTGTTAACATGGTTGGTATGCATCTCGTGGGTTGGTGTTAACATGGTTGGTATGCGTCTCGTGGGTTGGTGTTAACATGGTTGGTTTCCGTCTAGTGGGTTGGTGTTAACATGGTTGGTATGCATCTCGTGGGTTGGTGTTAACATGGTTGGTTTCCGTCTAGTGGGTTGGTGTTAACATGGTTGGTATGCGTCTCGTGGGTTGGTGTTAACATGGTTGGTTTCCGTCTAGTGGGTTGGTGTTAACATGGATGGTATGCGTCTAGTGGGTTGGTGTTAACATGGTTGGTATGCGTCTCGTGGGTTGGTGTTAACATGGTTGGTATGCGTCTCGTGGGTTGGTGTTAACATGGTTGGTATGCGTCTAGTGGGTTGGTGTTAACATGGTTGGTATGCGTCTAGTGGGTTGGTGTTAACATGGTTGGTATGCGTCTAGTGGGTTGGTGTTAGCATGGTTGGTATGTGTCTAGTAGATTGATGTTTAAACCTCTACAGGATCGGTCATTGAGTGTGCCAGCCAGAGCCCGGACTTAAACCAGATCGAACTTCTCAGGAGAGACCTGAAAATAGCTGTGCAGCAACGCTCCTCATCCAACCTGACAGATCTTGAGAGGATCTGCAGAGAAGAATGGGAGAAACCCTCCGAATAAGCTTGTAGCTTCATACCCAAGAAGACTCCAGGCTGTAATCGCTGCCAAACATGGATCAATAAAGTACTGAGTCTGAATACTTCTGTAATTGTCATATTTAATTTTATTTAAAAAGCTATTTTTTTATACATTTGCAAACATTTCTAAAAACCTGTTTTTTGCTTTGTCATTATGAGGTATTGTGTGTAGATTTGGAGGGGGAAACAATTTAATCAATTTTAGAATGAGGCTGTAACGTAACAAAATGTGGAAAAAGTCAAGGGGTTTGAATACGTTCCAAATTCACTGTATTGCCCTATCCCACCTGGACAAGAGGAATACTGCATAAGAATGCTGTTCACCAACTATAGCTCAGCATTCAACACCTTAGTGGCCTCTAAGCTCATCACTAAGCTCAGTGCCCTGGGTCTGAACCCCTCCCCGTGCAACTGGGTTCTGGACTTCCTGACGGGCCAATTCCAGGTGGTGAAGGAAGGCCACAAAACCTCCGGCACGCTGATCCTCAACACGGGCCCCACACGGGTGTGTGGTCAGCCCCCTCCTGTACTCCCTGCTCACCCATGACTGTGTGGCTACGCACGTCTCCAACTCAATCATCAAGTTTGCTGACAACACAACAGTACGAGGCCTGATTACCAACAATAACGAGACAGCCTACAGGGTGGAGTGGTGCAAGAAAAATAACTTCCCCATCAATGTCAACAAAACGAAGGAGCTGAAATGGTCCCTTCACACCGACAATGTGGTGAAGAACGCGCAACAGCGCCGCTCAACCTCACAAGACTGAAGAAATTTGGCTTGGCCCCTAAGTCTGTCACAAACTTCTACAGATGCACAATTGAGAGCATCCTATCAACTGTATCACCACCTGCTACAGCAATTGCACCATTTGCAACCTCAGGGCTCTCCAGAGGGTGGTACGGTCAGCCCAACACATCATCAGGGGAACACTGCCTGCCCTCCAGGAGCTCTATAGCACCCAGTGTCGCAGCAAGGCCAAGAAGATCAAGGACCTTAGTCACCCAAGCCACGGCCTGTTCACCCCACTACCATCTACAAGACGTAGACAGTACAAGTGCATCAAAACTGGGACTGAGGGACTGATAGATGCTGTTTATCTCCAGGCCATCAGACTGTTAAACAGCCACCACTATACGACCTCCGCCCAGTACCCTGCCCTCTTCCCAGTACCCTGCCCAATACCCTGCCCAGTACCCTGCCCTCCGCCCAGTACCCTGCCCTCCGCCCTGTACCCTGCCCTCCGCCAAGTACCCTGCCCTCCGCTCAGTACCCTGCCCTCCGCTCAGTACCCTGCCCTCCACCCAGTACCCTGCCCTCTCTGCCCAGTACCCTGCCCTCTCTGCCCAGTACCCTGCCCTCTCTGCCCAGTACCCTGCCCTCTCTGCCCAGTACCCTGCCCTCTCTGCAAAGTACCCTGCCCTCCGCCCAGTACCCTACTCTCCGCCCAATACCCTGCCCTCTCTGCCCAGTACCCTACTCTCCGGCCAGTACCCTGCCCTCTGCCCAGTAGCCTGCCCAGTACCCTACTCTCCGCCCAGTACCCTGCCCTCTCTGCCCAGTACCCTGCCCTCTCTGCCCAGTACCCTGCCCTCTCTGCCCAGTACCCTGCCCTCTGCCCAGTACCCTGCCCAGTACCCTGCCCTCTCTGCCCAGTACCCTGCCCTCTCCGCCCAGTACCCTGCCCTCTGCCCAGTACCCTGCCCTCTGCCCAGTACCCTGCCCTCTCTGCCCAGTACCCTGCCCTCTCTGCCCAGTACCCTACTCTCCGCCCAGTACCCTGCCCTCTCTGCCCAGTACCCTGCCCTCTCTGCCCAGTACCCTACTCTCCGCCCAGTACCCTGCCCTCTGCCCAGTACCCTACCCTACCCTGCCCTCTCTGCCCAGTACCCTGCCCTCTCTGCCCAGTACCCTGCCCTCTCTGCCCAGTACCCTGTACCCTCTCTGCCCAGTACCCTGCCCTCTCTGCCCAGTACCCTGCCCTCTCTGCCCAGTACCCTGCCCCTCTGCCCAGCCCTCTCTGCCCAGTACCCTGCCCTCTCTGCCCAGTACCCTGCCCTCTCCCAGTACCCCTCTGCCCAGTACCCTGCCCTCTCTGCCCAGTACCCTGCCCTCTCTGCCCAGTACCCCCTGCCCAGTACCCTACCCTCTCTGCCCAGTACCCTGCCCTCTCTGCCCAGTACCCTGCCCTCTCTGCCCAGTACCCTGCCCTCTCTGCCCAGTACCCTGCCCTCTCTGCCCAGTACCCTACCCTCTCTGCCCAGTACCCTGCCCTCTCTGCCCAGTACCCTGCCCTCTCTGCCCAGTACCCTGCCCTCTCTGCCCAGTACCCTGCCCTGCCCTACCCTGCCCTCTCTGCCCAGTACCCTGCCCTCTCTGCCCAGTACCCTGCCCCCTCTCTGCCCAGTACCCTGCCCTCTGCCCAGTACCCTGCCCCTCTGCCCAGTACCCTGCCCCAGTACCCTACCCTCTGCCCAGTACCCTACCCCTCTGCCCAGTACCTCTCTGCCCAGTACCCTGCCCTCTCTGCCCAGCCCAGTACCCTCTGCCCAGTACCCTGCCCCTCTGCCCAGTACCCTGCCCTCTGCCCAGTACCCTACCCTCTCTGCCCAGTACCCTGCCCTCTCTGCCCAGTACCCTGCCCTCTCTGCCCAGTACCCTGCCCTCTCTGCCCAGTACCCTGCCCTCTCTGCCCAGTACCCTGCCCTCTCTGCCCAGTACCCTGCCCTCTCTGCCCAGTACCCTGCCCTCTCTGCCCAGTACCCTGCCCAGTACCCTACTCTCTGCCCAGTACCCTGCCCTCTCTGCCCAGTACCCTGCCCTCTCTGCCCAGTACCCTACTCTCCGCCCAGTACCCTACTCTCCGCCCAGTACCCTACTCTCCGCCCAGTACCCTACTCTCCGCCCAGTACCCTGCCCTCTCTGCCCAGTACCCTGCTCTCTGCCCAGTACCCTACTCTAACCTTCAGTCACTGTCACCTGCCGGCTACTCTACCCTGCACCTTGGGGACTGCTGCCTATGTTTGAGTCATGGAACACAGGTCACTTAAATAATGTTTACATACTATTTATATACACTGAGTATACAAAACATTAACACCTGATCTTTTCATAACATAGACTGACCAGGTGAATCCAGGTGAAAGCATTGATCCCTTATTGATGCCACTTGTTAAATCCACTTCAGTCATTGGTGATGAAGGGAAGGAAACAGGTTAAAGAATCATTTTTAAGCCTTGCGACAATTGAGAAATGGATTGTGTATGTGTGCCATTCAGAGGGTGAATGGGCAAGACAAAATATTTAAGTGCCTTTTAAACAGGGTAGTAGGTGCTATGTACACTGTTTTTTGTCAAGAACTGCAACAGTGCTGAGTTTTTCACGCTCAAGAGTTTCCCGTGTGTATCAAGAATGGTCCACCACCCAGACGACATCCAGACAACTTGACACAACTGTGGGAAGCATTGGACTCAACGTGGACCAGGATCAGTGGGATGCTTTTGACAATTTGTAGAGTCCATGCCCAATGAATTGAGGCTGTTCTGAGGGCAAAAGTGTGTGTGGGGGGTGCATCTTAATATTAGGAAGGTGTTCCTAGTGTTTGGTATACTCTGTGTCTACTGATGAACCAAATTTGGGATTATTTTTTACAATTTTTGATTATTGTGTGCGTGTTGATTTTTACTACATTGATTGATTACAACTAGAAACAAAAGCATTTGCTGCACCCGACACAAAACCTGCTAAACTGGGTACACGACCAATATAATGTTATTTTATCTGTCTAGTGGATTGGTGTTAACATGGTATGTCCTCCATTGTCTCAATGGACTGATGTTATTGTGGTTGTTATACAGTAACTGTCACTCTTTATTTTCTGGTTGCAGCTGATACAGATCACCAGGACTGGTCAGTGTTCCTGGGAGAGTAAGAATATCCTGGCCGTGTCATTCGCACCTCTGGTCCAGAAGAACAGAGCTGAGGGAAGCAAGCCTGATGCTGTAGAGCTCCGTAAGTTCTCTACTCTATCCCCTGTTCTACTTTAAATATTGGGTCTTATTCACTAGGCAACAAACTAGAAAAGAGTTTTGCTACGGTGTGCACTAATGATTATATAACTCTGTTCTGTACAAAACCATTTTTTCTGTTCTCTGCAAATAGACATCAGAACTATTACTCCTTTGTTTTGTTTTCTATCTCTCTTTTGAAGTTTAAAGTAAGCCACACTTTTCAAGTCAAAGGACTTATTTAAAGTTAAGACGAGCCAATTTCTAACAAAAACTTTGCTTTGACTCTAGAGGCTTAGTTACCCAGTGGGTTGGTGCATCATTCTAAGTATTTCATTAACCGTAATGACATTTTTCCATTACTTGTTTTTCTATAAATGTATTTGAAGTATTTTATCCAAATGGCCAACCTATAATCGAGTTCTTGCGTACTGAAATGTTATTGGGCTAATGGGATTTGACCTGCCGTCCATGTCCGTGTCCTCCTCAGCCCCAGTGACAGTCAGGAGCCTTCAGGACCTGTCTCGCGTCTACATCCGCCGCACCCTCCGAGATCTGACCAATGAAGAATGTCCTGACAAAGGTCTGGTGCAGAGGGCGCCCCAGAAACGCAAGCGCAGGCGTTGCCGGCTGCGACGCATTAACACGTACATCTTTGTGGGTAACCAGCTGATCCCCCAAGCCATGGAGAGCGAGGAGGACGAACAGATTGACCAGGAGCAGCACAAGGAGGACCAGGAGCAGCAAGAGGCGCAGGAGAAGGAGCAGGAGGAGGAGAGAGACATTGGCAGCGTTGAGATACTAAAGGCAGTGAATGTGCTGAGAGACAAAATCATGACTTTACCTCTGCCTGAATCGCTGAAGACCTATCTGTTATACTACAGAGAAAAATGACTGACTGCTCAACCTGCTGGCATCTGTTCTCATGGATGCCATCCCTGCTGAGATGCTTTTCTTCATTCTCCTGTCTCCTTTTTTCAGTACTGAATGATGTAGTATTCTTTTTCTTCTTCAATATGAACATGGAATGGACACTGAGACTTACTGTGTCGTCATGGATCATTTTCTATAGTTACTATGATATGGTTATGTTCGTTTTTATGTTATCGATTGTCTTTTGAATTTGTATATCAAAGATTTATTTAAAAGCCTACTGAATGGAAAATCCTTTTCAAAGATGGTATTTTGAGGATGTAGATTGTATCACATGTTAATATTCCAGCAAATTGTCACGAAATGAAATTGTATAAAATAAAATGCTACCTATATTTGTTAACAATATGATAATGTAAAAATCCAGATTTTTACTGCACCTTTTTCTAGAAGCATTATGGAACTTGATATTACAGAATTAAGATTTACAATTGCTGAATAGAATAACCAGAGACCAAAAACAAATGCAGGGACACTTCCTATTTGAATCAAAGACTATTATGGAACATTTTATGAAACATTTCCTCATGAATCATTGAAGGGGCAATTCTTTCATTGTTCTTTCCTCACACTGTTATGTTTGAGTAGAGGGATTGTAATGCTGTGTGACGATGAGAGCTCAATGGGAGATTGGTTTGGCATTTATTTTGTACTGCATTTTTAAATCTCAAGTATTTCTTTAGAATGGTTCTATCCTCTTGCTTTCTCTCACTTTGCACGTAATAGGCATTTTAACTTGGTGATACATTTTTATTGCCTTGAATGTTTCGTCCGCCAGACTTATTTTTCCCTCTATTTTTTGTTCTATGTTTTTTGTTGAACGTAAGCTAAAAGGGTTTGCAATTACCATAACAGGAGGACAGCTCCAGCAGTTAGGCATAATGTTTGGAATGGAGGATCTCAGGAGAACATAATAATAATGAAGTATCTCTGATGAATTAAGATTTTTCTAATGGTGAATGAAAACATATTGATTCTGGTTTCAAGAAATCTTTCCCCCACACATCATCTCCAGCTCTTTATCTAGACCTTGAATCACTTACTGTATGTCAACACTGAAGACCCATAAAGTCACGGGTATAGGACTAACAAAGGCTCAATAATGTTTAATAATATCTAATCATGTAATGTTTAATAATCCTGTACTGCATAGTAATGTGGTGACTGATGTCACTAACAGGAGAACAGGCTCATAGTAATGTTTGGAATGGAGCAAACATAGTAAGAATGGAGAGGGACAGGCTCATAGTAATGTTTGGAATGGAGCAGTATCTAACAGGAGAACAGGCTCTAATCAGGAGAACAGGCTCATAGTAATGTTTGGAATGGAGCAGTATCTAACAGGAGAACAGGCTCATAGTAATGTTTGGAATGGAGCAGTATCTAACAGGAGAACAGGCTCATAGTAATGTTTGGAATGGAGCAGTATCTAACAGGAGAACAGGCTCATAGTAATGTTTGGAATGGAGCAGTATCTAACAGGAGAACAGGCTCATAGTAATGTTTGGAATGGAGCAGTATCTAACAGGAGAACAGGCTCATAGTAATGTTTGGAATGGAGGTATCTAACAGGAGAACAGGCTCATAGTAATGTTTGGAATGGCAATAACAGGAGAACAGGCAGGCTCATAGTAATGTTTGGAATGGAGCAGTATCTAACAGGAGAACAGGCTCATAGTAATGTTTGGAATGGAGCAGTATCTAACAGGAGAACAGGCTCATAGTAATGTTTGGAATGGAGCAGTATCTAACAGGAGAACAGGCTCATGGAATGGAGCAGTAATGTTTGGAATGGAGCAGTATCTAACAGGAGAACAGGCTCATAGTAATGTTTGGAATGGAGCAGTATCTAACAGGAGAACAGTAATGTTTGGAATGGAGCAGTATCTAACAGGAGAACAGGCTCATAGTAATGTTTGGAATGGAGCAGTATCTAACAGGAGAACAGGCTCATAGTAATGTTTGGAATGGAGCAGTATCTAACAGGAGAACAGGCTCATAGTAATGTTTGGAATGGAGCAGTATCTAACAGGAGAACAGGCTCATAGTAATGTTTGGAATGGAGCAGTATCTAACAGGAGAACAGGCTCATAGTAATGTTTGGAATGGAGCAGTATCTAACAGGAGAACAGGCTCATAGTAATGTTTGGAATGGAGCAGTATCTAACATGGGAGAACAGGCTCATAGTAATGTTTGGAATGGAGCAGTATCATAGTAATGTTTGGAATAACAGGAGAACAGGCTCATAGTAATAGTAATGTTTGGAATGGAGCAGTATCTAACAGGAGAACAGGCTCATAGTAATGTTTGGAATGGAGCAGTATCTAACAGGAGAACAGGCTCATAGTAATGTTTGGAATGGAGCAGTATCTAACAGGAGAACAGGCTCATAGTAATGTTTGGAATGGAGCAGTATCTAACAGGAGAACAGGCTCATAGTAATGTTTGGAATGGAGCAGTATCTAACAAGAGAACAGGCTCATAGTAATGTTTGGAATGGAGCAGTATCTAACACACTGAATTTAATTTATTTTGGGGAACAGACATATACAACAAAATGCACAATGTGGACCCAGAGGATATCACCTGAAAGTATTAATTAAAACGCTTGTTTCCAAAGTGGTCCTCGATGGTAAGAACAATAACACATGTATTACATGGTCTCCATGTATTTGATATCATTTAATTCCAGTCATTACCATGAACTGTCCTCCCTTCACTGGCCTCCACTGATGTGCACTGATTAGTAAGTGTTATGGCTTCTCTGAAAGATAATGTTTGTCAGCTTTGGTAAACACAACATAAATGTACTATTACTTTCTGGTATGAAAATATGTACTGTGTTTTTAAACCACAACAAATGGCCCGAGGCGGGTCATGACACAAAAACTCACAATACATTGCATAGTACCGCTTTTTCTATTCGTAGCAGCAAAGTCACTATAATGGGAGATTTTGGGATCCTTCTATTTCTGAACTGTGGCAGTATCCACAATAACAAGCACCTTATTCTGTTAAATCCTTAATCATGAAAATAGACCTGCCATCCTGCATTTGATGTACAGTACCAGTTAAAGTTTGGACACACCTCCTCATTCCAGGGTTTTTATTTGTACTATCTTCTACATTGTAGAATAATAGTGAAGCCATCAAAACTATGAAATAACACATATGGAATCATGTAGTAACCAAGAAAGCGTTAAACAAATCAAAATATATTTAATATTTTAGATTCTTGAAAGTAGCCACCCTTTGCCTTGATGACAGCTTTGCACACTCTTGGCATTTTCTCAACCAGCTTCATGAGTTAGTCACCTGGAATGAATTTCATTTAACAGGTGTTCCTTGTTAAAAGTTCATTTGTGGAATTTTGTTTCTTCTTAATGAGTTTGAGCCAAACAGTTGTCTTGTGACAAGGTGGGGTAGTATACAGAAGATAGCCCTATTTGGTAAAAGATCAAGTACATATTATGGCAAGAACCACTTAAATAAGCAAAGAGAAACGACAGTCCATCATTACTTTGACTGACCTTCACGTCTTAATCTGGAACATTTCAAGAACTTTGAAAGTTTCTTCAAGTGCAGTCGCAAAATCCATCAAACGGTATGATGAAACTGGCTCTCATGACGACCGCCACAGGAAAGGACGAACCTGAGTTACCTCTGCTGCAGAGGATAGGTTCATTAGAGCTACCAGCCTCAAAAATTGCAGCCCAAATAAATGCTTCTCAGAGTTCAAGTAACAGACACATCTCAACATCAACTGTTCAGAGGAGACTGTGTGAATCAGGCATTCATGGTAAAATTGCTGCAAGGAAACCACTACTAAAGGACATCAATAAGAAGAAGAGACTTGCTTGGACCAAGAAACATGAGCAATGGACATTAGACCGGTGGAAATCTGTCCTTTGGTCTGATGAGTCCAAATTTGAGATTTTTGGTTCCAAATGCTGTCTTTGTGAAACACAGAGTAGGTGAACGGATGATCTCCGCTTGTGTGGTTTCCACCGTGAAGCAGGGAGGAGGAGGTGGGATGGGTTTGGGGTTGCTTTGCTGGTGACACTAATTTAATTAGAATTTAAGGCACACTTAACCAGAATGGCTACCACAGCATTCTGCAGCGATATACCATCCCATCTGGTTTGTGCTTAGTGGGACTATCATTTGTTTTTCAGCAGGACAATGACCTAAAACACACCTCCAGGCTGTGTAAAGGCTATTTGACCAAGAAAGAGAGTGCTGAATCAGTGACCTGGCCTCCACAATCACCCGACCTCAACCCAATTGAGATGGTTTGGGATGAGTTGGACCGCAGTGAAGGAAAAGCAGCCTACAAGTGGTCAGCATTCCTCGTGAAGCTGGTTAAGAGAATGCCAAGAGTGTGCAAAGCTGTCATCAAGGCAAAGGGTGGCTACTTTGAAGAATCTCAAATATTTTTTGATTTGCTTAACACTTTTTTAGTTACTACATGATTCCATGTGTTATTTCATAGTTTCAATGTATTCACTATTATTCTACAATGTAGAAAAATGTAGAAAAACCCTTGAATGAGTAGGTGTGTCCAAATTTTAGACTTTTTCTGTATTTATTTTTTTATTTTGGACTAGAGCAATGTACGAGACACATTATATACGAGTCATGTAGCTGCTGTACATGTATCAGTTAGAATTTTCTTGTGAAACTCCCTTTTTAAGTGATAGCTTTTAAAGTGCCAATTCAAACCATTACATTATCCGCTCCCTGTCAAGTGACTCTGGTTTTATGGCAATGTAAATGGGGACATTCTGACTAGCCTTTTGTGGGCCCTAAGCGAGATTTGGTTGGAGGGCCCCCCAGCTCACGGCAAACCATTTTAGTGACCCCCCTCTTGATGGTGGAGAGAAAATGAGTAGTTTTAAAGTTAATTTCTTGCAATTCTACAAATTCTTCCATGGGGTATAGAGGAAATGTTTCAGTTTTAAAGCAAGTTTTTGGCAATTCTACACAATGTGCCATGGGGGGGGGGGAAACAATTATTTGGTCATGATTACTACAAGTTTAGATAGCTGGCTAGACTAATTACCAATCAAAAATTGTTAGCTGACATGGCTAATTGAGTGACTGACAAGATAAACTGCTGATGCATATTTCAAAATGCACATTTTAACATTTCTAAATTGCCCTTGGTGTATTCTACTGTTCTTATTCTCAATAGTAAGTTGAGACCCCTAGCTTCCGGGGGCTCTAACCGGCCCTGATTCTGACCACAGTGACTTCTAAGAATGATGCAGTGCTTTTACAGTACATTCCATTAATGCTTGAAAAAGAATAGCATGCCCATGTTCATTGGTAGATGTTACATTTGTGTTGATATTTTTCAGTTTTATCACATACTTGGAAACTGATGATTGATCTTGCTTTGAAAGCATTGAAATTATAGTTGTTGATATATTATTGAGGTTCTATTTTGTATTAACATGACAACAGTAAAGTAGATGGTTATGTCGATACTGTATGTAAAATCATTTGGATTGGGTTTGATTTGTTTGTTGTTGTAGTGCCCTCTTGCTGTCACAAGGCACTGTGGAATGTGCTTGTATGTAGGCTAGGTCCAAACTCCACTGGTGTTAGTTCTATGGCTCAACATGCCTTCCATCTCATTCTGGTGTAGTATTTAATATTTGGGTTTGAAATGGAGTTGGTTGATTTCTATATTGGTTATTGTATTTTTATGAAGACGTGATACTGTGTAGCTTTTTGAATTGTAAACATTAACACAGAATTGACTAACTAGCACATGCTGTATACGTAGCAGGGCCTTATGGCTCAAAAGGAACTGTAATTTTGATAGTCATCTTATCTCTGAAAAATGCAAATGCTCAATTATGTACACACATGAAACTGTGTTGAAAATACATTTACTATGGGTAAAACTGCAAAGTTAATGTGTTGAACATCATTTATGAGACCTAGTCCTTGAGATTTTGGGTCACCCCATGCACCAGATGTGATGTATTATCATATGTACGTTAACACTTGATAGGATTGTTTGGTTCCCCAAATGGTCCCCACAGTAAAGACACAATTCTGTTTGCTTCCCCAAATGGTCCCCACAGTAAAGACACAATTCTGTTTGCTTCCCCAAATGGTCCCCACAGTAAAGACACAATGCTGTTTGCTTCCCCAAATGGTCCCCACAGTAAAGACACAATTCCAAGCCAATTTTAAGGTCTTGCCTTGAATTAATTTGTACAGAGGTGAAACTATTGTTCTGTTTTTTTTTATCAGGCTCATGTTGATATTTGAAAGTACGCTGGTAGTACATTTTTGAAATTGTGTCTGTTGTTCAGTATGTACATGTTTCAGCACACACAAAGTAAAGGTCACAGTCTTCACGCTGCCTCTGTTTGAATCATTAATGCCTTCCCACTGCCGTAGAGTCACACAGCTTTTCTCACCCAAGTCCTTTTAATTATTCCACTTGGCCAAGACTCAGTGAGTCGTGGTTTAACCTTTCTCATCTCATTTCTTTCTGTAGAAAATAAGCATAGCAACAACCTTAACCCAGCACAAGCCCAGCCCTGACTGTAACCTAAAAATAGTAAATAATGTTGTTGTTTTATAAAGTAACATTGGCTCATTCAGTGGTGATATAAAATACATTATTGACAAGTTTGAAAAAAATATATGCTTTGCCACCATCTCTGACTTTACTGTCAAACAATGTATCTATTATCTCAAATCAGCCCCATGTTATAAAACATTTTATTTATTAAGTAGTACACTATATATTTGTTAATAAAACAGCTATCATTTGCAAAAAAATAAAAGCCACCACATCAATCTCTTGTTTTGAAGTGTTCCAAGCCAAGAGTGTGTGAAAGAGATCTAGATTATATGTAAAGCACAACACAGTGCCTCTTCAACTTTCTTTGCATAGCATCTACAGCACCACTTTCTACACTTATGTCAGATAACCAACTTGTTATGCTCTTCCTCACACCCCATTTCATGTTGTCCTCTGAAGCCTTATACTTAGTGAAACTGAAGGGAATGGTGGTCATGGTGGCCTTTCAAAATATGTTTTTGGATTAGTTGACAGACTACAATATTTTCAAATCGATTTTGACTTTAGAGTGGATGGACACAGTTTAAAGAGGCTTTTCTAAGTGCTTTGGGACATATTAGAATCTGCTTGCAATGTGGTATTTATGGTCATCATTTTTACACTGACATAACAGAGACAGCATCTTTTTAATCATGGGTCAATATTGTTCGTCGCTATTGAACTTGGTAAAGAGAGCATGAGGTTATCAACTATGTATTCTCTGTGGAACGCATCAAATGAATGGATGTCCTAATTCTTCTAAGTAATCCCTCAAGTAAACGCCCATATTCATTATTCCCCTTTTGTTCAATTGGATGCCAACCTTTATTTACATCATCAAGATTAGCAGAAAAAAAAATGTCATTACAGAAAGGGTTTCATTCATTTCAGTGAATTGTATTTAGAGCAATATCTTCCAGTGAGTGCAGGACCAGGTGTAGACATTTTCACACAACCACATGTTCTGAATCTGACTGACTATGTTGGCTGTAGCACTTTGTCAAAATAATTCTCAATGATTCACTTTGTGAAATCCGTTCTTCATAATCCGGGTCCAGTCCAGGTTGGGTGTGTGAAGGATTACTGTTTGCTGAATGCCTTGATTAAAAAACACCTCTCGATTGCCTCTCTGACAGACTCATCATAGCGGCACTCATCCCTGTCCTCTCCTCAACATCAATAAAAAAAGCTATGTTCACGTACATCTATAACCTGAGTCATTCCCTCTCTATATGAACCTGTCGTGTCGAAAGGAAATCGTATACAATTTGACATAATGTGATTTATATTTATAGTTGGACTATAACCACGTTATGGGCAACAACAAAACAATTCAAAAGTGCCATGAGGTTGATTAATTTCATATGTGTGTATAATCCATAATACCCACATATTTCAGTGTTTCTTCGTTGAATTCAAATATGTTTTCAGATAAATCAAAACACATAGGTTAGAGAATATGAAGTGCTTTCAACTTCATTATACAACCACACAAAGGTGAAAACTACTTAACTATGTAACATTGCAGTTTACACTGCCATGATGCCATCTAATCCATATTTATTAATCTAATCATTACTCATGGTCATTAAGAAATCAATATCCATGAAAAGAGAGAGGGGGACATGTTTTTTTTGTGTGGCTAATTTACATTTCCAATGATAAATTATGGCAATACCAACTGACCATCCTTATAATTGCTATAATCATCAGAAATCAAATTAAGTCTTCTTTAAATCTTCTTTGGTCGAAAAGAAGAAAACAATTTGTTTATAGTCACCATCCTTATACTGTATGTCTACCTTTTCAAAAATCTACTTAAACCTTCAAGAAGCGGATTGAATAGTGTAGAAAACAGTTTGTCTGCTTTGTCGCCTTGGCAACACGATCATGTTATGTTTAACAACAGTGTCAACAACACGTGTGAATCATTGTGAAAGGTGCCTGGGGTTCTGACCAAAGACGAATAACTGAATTCAGAATGTTTATAATCATCCATCCATCAATTCTACGTCCATTGGTTCTGCACTCACTCCTTGGTGTTACAATGTTCTTCGAAGTACAGTACAATGTACTGGTCAAAAGGATCACACAACTAGCTTCCTTTTTCTCTGATGAAATATCAAATGTGTCTTTCAGAAGAAGAAAAAAGAGTTCTGTCAATAATACTTCAAATGTTGGATTCACATGTCCTGGTTCATTAGACGGCTTTGGATACAGTATAACACACTCGTTTGTGGTCTCTCCTCTGCCTCTCTAGGCCTTGATGTAGTAAAAGTGCAGTGTCTTAGGGGAGAGGGGGTGACTTGGGAGAGAGGGATAAGGAGAGGGGCTGAGCAGGCTCTGTCAGATGGAGTATTTGATTCTGGATGTCTGTGTATTACAGGAGACACTGGTGAGCGTGGAAACCCCCCCAGCGGTCGTCGCAGCACCTTGACTCTCCACAAACATCGGATCCAGACAAGCAACTTTGGCAGCAAAGAATGCATGGATACAGTGCAGCACGGCAAAGAGGTTAGAAAATTCCAGCTCCTATGGAACAAAAGATAGACACTAACTTATTCATGTTTTGGGATAATAATTAATGAATGAAACATTTCTTATGCATGATTTATCAGTTTTAATTGGAATCAGCTGATAATGGCCAAAGAAAGCATGAGAGAATATATAACTATTGGATAATTTAATTTAAATCAGAGATACAGCATATGTTTGTTACCTTGGCTTCAATTGCTTTATTGTCCTGATTTTGGAACAGAAATTTGATCTTGCTCTTCCCATCATCAGACGATCCTTTCAGTTGGGAGAATTTGTATCTCCACAGCACCGCCTGTATAGAGGAAGTAAATACAGTTGAAGGTGGTTTATCAAGAACATTACCTTCTCTTTCTCGTTGTTATCTTATCTTTCATTCTAATTATTATTATCTGTGGTCTAATCTTATTCTGATCTTCCACAACAAAATTATTCCCATCATGGTTTTTTTTCTAATTATTTGCAAATGTACCAGACGGTGCAAGTTCATAACCTTGGATGATGAGCGTCAATGTCCTGTTTTTAATGCTGATTTGAATCTACGAGTCTGTTCTTGGTCATAAATAGAATGTAACTTTATTTGCCCTCGTAAAAGCTTTGGCAATATAAAATGAATGTACATAGTACACATTCCATACAAAACAAGACATCCATGTACACAACCTACAATCGTAAGCAACACTTTTTCCCCTAGGGGCTTCACACAGATCTGAACACTGAGTGCATAAGACAAGGCCGGTTTTCTATCTGATTGAATTATTAAACATTCTCCACCATGCGTATTGTTTTACAATTGCAGTTTAAATATGAATTGTACTTTCATGCTTGTTTTGATAAACAATACCCTGCCTGTCAGCAGTTGGCTAGGCTGCTGTGAGACTTTCTGGGGAGAGAAAAACCACTTGCTTTGCTGTGTAGGAATTAGGCCAAGAAACACAGGGAACAATATAGCTGTCAATGCGTCCTGTTCATCCACATTATGTGTTCTAGTGGAATAGTTATTGTGGCACTCAGACTTGGCAAAAGGCCAAAGTCAACTGCAGGCAGAATGTAAGGGATTTGGGCTGGAGGGGACCAGCCATCAAAGCAAATGTGCTCAGTCTATCAAAATGCACACGGTGCAGAATGAGTTAGGAACACCACAGAGTAGATTTGAATGGTAAAACATTTCTACATCTGCACACACTGTACATAGATTTTTTTCTATTGTGCTATTGACTGTACGTTTGTTTATGTGTAACTCTGTGTTGTTGTTTTTGTCACACTGCTTTGCTTTATCTTGGCCAGGTCGCAGTTGTTAATGAGAACTTGTTCTCAACTGGCCTACCTGGTTAAATAAAGATTAAATAATTGTTTATATTTTTAAAAACATATATTTTTTTATTGTACCTTTATTTAACTAGGCAAGTGAGTTAAGAACAAATTCTTATTTACAATGACGGCCTACCCTCCCCTAACCCGGACAATGCTGGGCCAATTGTGCACCGCCCAATGGGACTCCCGATCACAGCCGGTTGTGATACATCCCAGGATCGAACCAGGGTCTGTAGTGACGCCTCTGGCACAGAGATGCAGTGCCTTAGACCGCTGTGCCACTCGGGAGGTAATGGTGTCATGGTTACTTCTACTTTTAAAGTAACGCTAGAGAAACTCAGTGTTCATGTCTATTTATCCTTCATCTACATGTATGACTTCTGGACAAATGCATGTTGATGTGCCGGTAATGTAACTTACTTTTGAAGCAGCATCGAAGCAGACAAAGCCCATGCTGAAGTCTACGGTCAGCCCCATCAGGTGGCTCTCCATGATGCAAGCGTATGTTTTACACTGCGGAGAGGCAACGGTGCATGATGTTAGTTACAAGATGCATATTTAATAGACAGCATAACCTTCCACAGGTGAAACATGTCAACTGAATATAAATCCGTTGTGAGAGGATGACTAGGCTTCGCCTGTATGGTACAGTATGTCACGGCTTCTCTTAACTACTTTTCAGTGTTTCGCCTACCATCTTATAGGCAGATGCACTATTGTAAAGTGGCTGTTCCACTGATGTCAGAAGGTGAATTCCCCAATTTGTAAGTCGCTCTGGATAAGAGCGTCTGCTAAATGACTTAAATGTAAATGTATAGGCAGGATGTTCCCTCCCGCCTAGCTCTGCCCTACTCCCAACCCACCTAAAATAGTTTGATTTGTTTCAAGTGACAACTTTGATGACAGAGAGCCTGGATGTTGGACTGAGGCCATTGTACCCCGCCACGAATATGGTTTAGGAAAAAGTGCTGCCTCTTATATACTGTGTACCTGTATTCTCTCCACCTCCAGGAAGGTAGCCATCTGAAAGGCCTTCTCCCAGATGAGCAGCTCACACTCCAGCTCTACGCTGTAGAACATGTCCTCTCCACACTCCGTTTGGACACTGAAGCAGTGCTTCCGCTTGTCCAAGAGGTCACTGTCCTGAGAGAACCACGTTAGTCATACCTGCCATCGCACCTGGATTCAAATTGTATTTGTTTTCTTTCAAATGCTTTGAATGGATTTATTGAACCTGCCTGGTATGCCAGATGGGCAGGGTTTGCACTTTTGTACTATTCAAATTGGTTTCATTGGCCCTGGCAAGCACAGTTTACATATTATTTGAACCCAGGTCTTGCTGTCATGCTGATAATACGCACAAGGGACAATGAGAGACTCATACTGTACTGTAAGCAGATAGGAAACTTGGACATACACGGTGGGGATGTGACAGACATTGGCTGGAATTTTATCAACATGCATTGTGCTTCTTCAGAAAAGCTGTTTCACATGTTCAGAAATGCTGTTTTGGATGTGTAATGCAGTGTGTTATGATAGGAAGGGAATAGTTGACACTTACTATAGGAATCACCAGTTCTGAGCATGATGTAGGTTGATTGACCAGATCAGTCAGTATGTGACAATGAACCTGGCTGAGTGAGAAATTAAGAGGTGGAGCTGCAGTCGCTGCTGTGAGGATTTCTAAACCAAATGTCAACTCCTTCCACCCACCTGAGACACACTGCTGTGCATAGCAAACACACTTGTGAAAGTGCATTGCAGAAAAGTTCAATGAGCTTTGTTTGATTAAATACCAGCCAGTTTCAGAAAGTCTAACCGCTTCCAATAGTAGTGTTGTGAGTTTTGCAAGAAAATAACTCCAGCCTTGCAAAGACACATAGCACAGATCTATTCTCTTTTTAATGTGTCGTCTTTCAAACACAGACCCGGAGATTTGTTACTCAGCACTTCCTAAACATTTGACTCATATCTCCGCCGTAAAAGTTGTTGCCTTACCTTCAAAACTTTACACATGATCTCGAACACGGTGTAGCTTTTCTCTGCCCTGGTCCAGTCCCATGTAGTCACCTGCAAAATTCCACATGAAATACACCTTATAAATACACCTTGCATGTCATATTTTATTAATAAACTACACACACAGGGTAATGAAACCCTGCTTCCACGATAGAGTCCAAATAAATGGAACATTCTCCACTATGCATCATGAGTTTTTTATTTTATTCAGATGGATCCCTTTGAAATCTTTTGAAATGTAATTCCAGTGGTCTGTTTCAGTTGCTTTAACTTGAATCTTTTATATTCCAATTCCTGCACACACTGTGTTCACGTGTTCAAACTATAACGCTACATCTACCCCAACATCAAAAGGATATGTTTAAAGCCAGTGACAAGCATAAACCAAATGTGCAGTGCAAAGTCTCCAACACAACCATTTCATTCGGATTTTAGCCACAGACACATGCAGTTGAGGAAGTCATTCAAACTCAAAAATAGTCCCCTGTTCTACAGTTCAGTTTAATACCAGCAACACAGTTGTCCTAATAACTCCTATTCTGAGTTGTGACAATATCCACCATTACTGATATGGTTGGCATAACATAATTATATTAATAATAATAAATCTAATGGCAAGCAAATGGCAAGCAATGGGACACAGACAGTCATCAATCAGGTGTGGAATTATAATCGCTGTCCATTTATAGTTTAATAGA